>NC_079449.1:46049131-46096631 GCF_903798145.1 Danio aesculapii
GTGTCAACTAGGAGTGCAGAGGGGGAAACATATCCTGACAGAAGACACAGACTGAAAAAGGAAAGCTAGAAAGTAAGAGAAATGGAAAAATAGGTACCAATAATTTCCATTCAAAACCAAGAAAGATTTAACACTATATTTTAAGTCACAGTTCCCACAACTAAGAAACCACTAACTAAGACTATTAGCTCAATAAACTACTAATTAGCTGCTTATTAAGAGTTCGTAAGGGATTAGTTGGGTTTAGGTTTGGGTATTGGGTAGGACGAGGGATGTAAATAAGATCATATAATTAATATCTTAATAATAGGCAGGTGATAATAAGCCAGTAGTTGTGACAGCTAAAATGTTACCCTAAATCAATGTTAGATTAATTAATAATGTCTGTTTTGTTTTTTTTAACTCATGCTAACTAAGCCCCGCCCATCACAGACACTGTCAGCCAACCAGATGTCAAGAAATGACTTTGATTGACAGCCTGAAAGCTGATAAAAAGCTGAAGCTGCTCCTCTCTCAGCAGTTTCGGCTGTTTCCTGAGCTTAGGGCTGTCACTTAGACAGGTGGGATTTTTCATGACACCTATTTCACTGACATCTGTCAGGCTGCCGGGGCATTTTAGGCATGATATTCCATGAAAATAGTCGCTTCAAGCTAGTTTATTTATCACTGAAATTCAAGAATGGGGAAATGTCTGCCACGAGTATATCCTAATTGATATTGGATCACCCATCACCCGTCATCTGTGGGGTCACACGGATGCTAGAGCCAATGTTAAACTCCTTAACCACTCTTTCAACAAACTATCTTTATTTTTTGAGATCACAACAATCATATTTTCTCTCTTATTTTTAAGTTTATCTAAGCTTGTATAATACTTTTTATGGGTATGGGATTGGGGTGGGCGATATGACCTAAAATTAATATCACGGTATTTTTCATCTTTTGAACGGTGACGGTATAATATTATGGTATTACTTTAAATAGCAAAATAATATACATCTCAAGGAAGAACAGACAAAAGAAAGTCTCACTTCTATCACTCTTTAAGTTTTGGTTTTGGTTTGGGTCATTGTAAATGCTCAGTCTCGTTATGAGCTGATCTTCATTTCTCTGTGTTGGTGGAATAAAGCAGGCGAGTCAGCCGCACCAATTTATGAGCAGACAGAGCAGGATTCTCATGATGACCACCAGCGCAATTCAGCTCTTTGTTATGAGCCGTAGTTTCAGTGTAAACTTAGTAAAGGTGAGTTTCTTTGGCGATGATGTGTACAGTATTAGACTTTATATTTAGCAGACATTTGCGCTGAACACGCGGTGAATGCAACGCAACAAGATTCGGGCACCTTCTCCGAAAACCCTCGATTGATCTCAGCTGGTGGATCAACATTTACCTCATGTCATGATCGCTGTCATCTGCACCATTATTATTATTATAACTTTAGGTGAGGTTTGCAAACCTGTGCACTTTTCACTCTTCAGCCGTTTGCATTTCCTGCAGTAACAAAAGCTCCCTGTTATCTGACAGCGGGAAGCGTTGAGTGACTGACAGCTAATATAAACCAATACAGCAGCAGGGTAGAGCGATTCAGCAAGTTTATAGAGAAAATCAAATGCTCTCAAATATATTATGAGGGCGCATAGATTAAATTTCGGGCGCACATGCGACCAAAATGGTTGCAATTTCGAGCCCTGTAGTATAAGGACAGGTATTCAGACTACAACTGAACGTTTGAAGAAAATTGAATGCCTTATTATTTAGAATTAGCTATTATTGATGTAAATGCAGCCGTTCAAGGCACATAATTGATTTATTACAGTATTGACGGTATTAGAAAATCCATGTCGTGGCGCAATGTCACACCGGTGATGACTATGACACCGGTGTACCGCCCACCCCTAGTATGGGACCATTGTCAGAGCTAAAAAATTCATGCAAACTCCACACAGGAACACCAACTGACCCAGCCGAAGCTTGAACCAGCGACTTTCTTGCTGTGAGGTGATCGTGCTACCCACTGCGCCCCCCCCCCCCCCCTTGATTCATCAAATATCAATTTTTTATATTTTACAGTAGGGAATTTATAAAATATCTTCATGAAGCATTACCTTTACTTATAATTGTGATAATTTTTGCCATAACATAAAAAAAATCAATAACTGTGACCCAAATAATAGCCAAAAATCTACCTGTGCAGCATAAAACTGGTTTAGTGGTCCAGGGTCGCAAATTGTCAAAGCTTTTGATTGGGTCTTTAATCTCCTTTAACATACACATCGAGCGCGTTCTCATGTAGTTATTGTCTGACCAACAGCTTATTCTTGGCTTGTTCGGTGAAGCGTGTAATATATCATCCTTAAAAGAAGGAATTGAGAAATATGAGGCCGGCCTATGCGATGCTTTCCAATAACGCTCCACGTCGAGGAAGTAAACGATGTGAATTAGATTTATGGCGAAAGCAGAACGAGTTTAATTGAAGTGAAGAAGCAAAGCGAATATATAAAGGGGGCCGGAGTGTGTAATAAAGCTCTATAAACTCAACAGCATGCCCAGACCACTGCTGCGTGGAGATATTTTACTCCTCGGATCACTCGCTGCACTTCCTGATCAGCTTTTCTGGAACTTACAGTATATGTGTTAGGGCCCGTTTACACAGGACACAGTACGAGTGTCTAGTTAAATTTCAGTGGGAGAAATGCGGGCGACACGGTGACTCAGTGGTTTGCACTGTTGCCTTACAGCAAGAAAGTCCCGGCTGGGCCAGTTGGCATTTCTGTGTGGAGTTTGCATGTTCTCCCCGTGTTGGTGTGGGCTTCCTGCAGGTGCTGTGGTTTCCCCCATAGTCCAAACACATGTGCTATAGGTGAATTGGGTAGGCTAAATTGTGTGTGTAAATGGATGTGTGAATGTGAGAGTGTATGGGTGTTTGCCAGTACTGGCTTGTGGTTGGAAAGACATCTGCTGCGTAAAACATATGCTGAAATAGTTGTCAGTTCATTCCGCTGTGGCAACCCCTGATAAATAAGGGACTTGGCGAAGGAAAATGAATGAGTGATAATAATTTAAAATATGTTCAATGTATTAACAGATGGCATGCGCGATACGAAAAATTTTAACCGATACCGATAACCGATAATTAGACCCACGCTGAACATGTGCACGCATCGTTTATTTACTTATTTATTTACTTACTGAGTATAAATATATATATATTTATTAAATTTCTATACATTTTTAAACATTATTGACTAATTTGCAAGTGTTTGTATGATTTATTTACAGTAAAGTTTGTAAAGTGATATTTTCTGTCTTTTTAAAGACATATTATACGAGAGACTTGCTTTTTGTAATGGAGAGTCAGGTGACAATGGGGTTGAGGATCCAAATGCAGTTTATTATGAGATTCATCAGGCAGGCGATGGTCAAAACAGGGACAGACAGGAGCATGCAGATAATCCAGAAGTCAGAGTACAGGCGAATTGTCGGGACAGGTGGCTAAACAACATAAACAGTCAAACAAAGCAAAGGTCAAAAACATGACAAGGGAAGCTAGGGAAAACTCTCCGTTATGCTCGCTTACAGTTTATAAGACTCAGCAAAGATGTGTGTGTGTGTGTGTGCTGTGTTTATATTCTGAGTGATCACTCCTCACATGCTTCAGCTGTGTTTGCAATCAAGGGGGATCTGGGCCAGGTGTGTGAGTGTAGGGAATGATGGGATTTGTAGTTTATATCAGTGGCAGAATTATAGTCTAGTGCAGGTTTTCCAGCAATCTGCAAGGCCTTGATCGCTAGTGATCTTGACACTTTGTTTACCAAACAAGTGGATAAAATTGAATTTGCATTGTATAACCTTAAATGAAAGTTATTTTAAAAGTAATTTTTATTTTTTTTTTATTTTTTAAGTTTGTAGTCACTGTACTCCCAATATAATTACTCATAAATCCGGAGATTTAATTTTTTTTTACAAATTTCTGCGCATAAATAGCAAAAAACATGGTCAAACATGTCTGGCCCTGCCAATAATTAATACCTGTAGTAATAATTCATTTCATCTTTATTTCTATAGCGCTTTTACAATGTAGATTGTGTCAAAGCAGCATAACATAGAAGTTCTAGTAAATTTAAATTGTGTCAGTCTGGTTTTCAGAGTTGAAGTCCAGTTTAGTTCAGTTCAGTGTGGTTTAATTTTCCCTGCTGAAAGTCCAAACACTATAGAACAAATCCATCGACGCGCAGCTCCTCAAGTCCAAACCATACAAGCCAGTGGCGAAAGTGGCGAGGAAAAAAATTGATGAAAGTGAAGGGAAAAAAACTTGAGAGAAACTAGGCACAAATTAACATGCACTGCACAAAAAATGAAGGAATTGAGTTAACTTATTAGTTTTTACAAATTTAAGTTGACTGAACATAAAACAATTAAGTTGTCTCCCCCAAAACCTCAAGGATTATGTTGTTTCAGCTCATTTTAAATAAGTAGTTTGAACAAACAACTAATGGCATTTTTTGAGTGTATGTGTATACAAATGAGCAACAAAAACAGAATCATTAGTGAAGTTAAACCAAACTTGCACAAAGAAACACTCAAAACATAATGTTTGCTGCTTGTTCAAACTGCTTATTTAAAATGAGCTGAAACAACACAATTCTAGAGGTTTTTTTGGGACAACTTAATTGTTTTAACTTCAGTCCACTTCAATTTGAAAAACTAATAAGGTAACTTAATTCCTTCATGTTCTCAAAACACAAATCAATTGTGTGGAACCCAGCATTTTTTACAGAGGATCTGCTTTATAAATACAGTAAAAAATCAGAGTATGAGCTCCCATGACGTTGCCAAAGACAGTCCACAAGCATCCCCACAGCGAAACACCAGATGGAGAATCTAAATCAGGTCGTGAGGTTATAAATACAGTGGAGAAACTGCACAGAAGCAAAACACAATAATCACTGCTTTTGCCACACAAGTCCTCCCTCCCCCCAAGTCTACTTTAATTACTCTCCATGTCCATGTACAGTAGTCAGAATTATTTATAATTATTTTTTAGGGGTTTTCACCTTTAATAGTTCGGACTGCTGAGGGAATCACTGGTACACTGGTACAACCCTTCCTACTCCCCAAGAACTGTACTTATCCAGAGCGAGCAGAAGGGCTGCCAAAATCACTCTGGACCCCTCACACCCAGCACACTGCCTCTTTGAACTTCTACCTTCTGGTCGACGCTACAGAGCACTGCGCACCAGAACAGCCCGACACAGACACAGTTTCTTCCCTCAGGCAATCCATCTCATGAACACTTGATGATAATATTTGTGGAACCAACATCACTACTTGCTATACACTTTTATACACATATACACTTATTTAACCACACACTTTACATGCCAATTTGCACATAACAGCTGCACATATAACATTGTATATAGTAATAAACATGTACATACACTTGTCAATCTGTATATTTGCACTCACTACTTCTATTTTTTTATATATTTATCATCTGTTTTTTGTCCTGTCTCTGTTATCCTGTTGCACTGTAGAAGCTCTGTCACCAAAACAAATTCCTCGTATGTGTAAACATACCTGGCAATAAAGCTCTCTCTGATTCTGATTCTAATGACTGGACAGTGGAGATTTATAGACAGGAAAGTGTGTGGAGCAGAGATAGGGGAAGGATCAACAAAGGGCCTCAAGCCGGGAATCAAACTCTGGTCGCCGCGAGCGCCTGGGTGCTATATGTCAACACACTAACCACTAGGCTATTGGCACCGACAAGGTCAGAATTATTAGCCCTCCTGAATTATTAGCCCCCTGTATACATGTTTCCCCCAATTTCTGTCACATTTCTAAATATAATAGTTTTAATAACTCACTTCTAATAACTGATTTATTTTATCTTTGCCATGATGACAGTTCAAGATACTAGTATTCAGCTTAAAGTGTCATTTAAAGGCTTGACTAGGTTAATTAGGCAGGTTAGGGTAATTAGGCAAGTCATTGTATAACTTTGGTTTGTTCTGTAGACAATCGAAAACAAATATTGCTTGAGGGTGCTAATAATATTGACCTTAAAATGGTGTTTAAAAAATTAAAAACTGCTTTTATTCTAGCCGAAATAAAACAAATAAGATTTTCTCCAGAAGAAAAAATATTATAGGAAATACTGTGAAAAATTCCTTGCTCTGGCAAACATAATTTGGGAAATATTTGAAAAAGGAATTAAAAATTCACAGCCAGGCTAATCGTTTTGACTTCAACTGAACATTGTCAGGCCGCTATCTAATGATCTAGGGAAGTAATTTTAGACGCAGACACACCGCTGTTTGCACCGGGGTTATTGCTCCGCTAGATTTATGTCCGTCTGACAGATGGGAGATTGAATGTGGAATTGGGGTGGTCCGTAACGGTCGCTTATCATCCTTTATCAGATGCCGTAGCCTTTCACAGGAAGGCTTCGTTTCTCAAGTGGAGATAAAGGTGCCGCCCCTGTGGGGATTTTGGTCACAAGGTCAACATGAAAACCCTGGAGGTTCAATTAAGACATGAGAGAGCCGGCGGTCGCGAGAGGTGTGAAGGAGGGTTATAGTCTCAAGGGGAAATTTGATCTATTCATCACCCCGCTAACATGCTAACATTTATCAGGCGACATTAAAGAGAGGCTATCAGTCACGCATGCTATACTTGCTAGACTACAATAGCCGGGGCATGACAGGACACACACACACACACACACTTTCACTTGATTATTTACATCTGCTACACTGATTAGTAAAGGGCTTCTTGTTCTTGTACCGTTTTTTCGGTATTCTGTATTTCTGGAAAAGTCACGCATGCTATACTTGCTTGACAACAGTAGCCAGGGCATGACAGGACACACACATTTTTACTTTATGATTTAAACCTGCTACACTGATACTATTTATTTTATACACACTTGATTGAAACTGCTACACTGATTGGAAAAGGCTACTTGTCCTTTTACCGTATTTTCAATATTCGATATTTCTAGAAAACTAGCGCATGCTATACTTTCTAGAGTATAGAGCCAGGGCATGACAGGAGACACACACACACACACACACTTTCACTTGATGAAACCTGCTAGACTGATTAGAAAGTGATTTAGGCTATTTGTCCTTGTACCGTATTTTCAATGTTCGGTATTTGGTATTTCTGGAAAATATTTCTGGAAAAGGCACGCATGAAATACTTGCTAGACAACAGTAGCCAGGGCATGACAGAACACACACACTCACACACACATTTTACTTGATGATTTAAACCTGCTACACTGATTTGACAGGGCTAATACTATATATTTTTATATCATATTTTATTTACTAAAAATACCATATTTTCGATATTCGATATTTCTGAAAAATATATTTAAAAAAAAAAAGTCATGTATGCTAAAAGTCACTTGCTAGACAACAATAACTGGGGCATGACAGAACACACACACACTTTCAATTGATAAAACCCGCTACACTGATTAGAAAAGGCTACATGTCATTCTACCGTATTTTTAATATTTGATATTTGGTATTTCTAGGAAAGTCACGCATGCTATACTTGCTAGAGAACAGTAGCTGGGTCATGACGGCACACACACACACTTTCACTTGATGATTTAAACCTGCTACACTGATTAAGCAAGGCTAATATTATATATTTTTATACCGTATTTTATTTAACAAAGATACCGTATTTTTGATATTCGGTAATTCTGAATTATATATATTTTTGAAAAAGTCATGTATGCTACACTTGCCAGACAACAGTAGCCGGGCCATGGCAGGACACACACACACACAAACACACACTTAATGAAACCTGCTACACTAATTAGAAAAGACTGCTTGTCCTTCTACCGTATTTTCGATATTTCTAGAAAAGTCACGCATGCATGGCTTGCTAGACAACAGTAGCCGGGGCATGACAGGACACACACATTTCACTTGATGATTTAAACATTCTACACTGATTAGACAGGGCTAATACAATACATTTTTATACCATATATTATTTACCAAAAAATACCGTATTTTCGATATTTTGTAATTTAGAAAAATATTTTTTTAAAAGGTAATGTATGCTATGCTTGCTAGTCAGCATTAACTGGGGCATGACAGGACACACACGTGCACACAGACATACTTTGAGTTGATGAAACCTGCTACACTGATTAGAAAAGGCTACTTGTCTTTGTATCGTTTTTTCGATATTCGGTATTTCTGGAAAAGTCACACATACTATACTTGCTAGACAACAGTAACCAGGGCATGACTGAAGACACACACACACACACATATGCACACAAACACACACTTCCACTTGATGAAACCTGCTACACTGATTGAAAAGAACTACTTTTAATTCTACCGTATTTTTGATATTCGATATTTATGCAAAATATTTCTGGAAAAGTCTTGCATGGTATACTTCCTAGGCAACAATAACTGGGCCATGACAGGACACACACACACACACACACATACACACACACACACACGTAACCTGCTACATTGATTAGATAAGGCTACATTTCCTTCTACCATATTTTCGATATTCGGTATCCGGTATTTCTGGAAAGAGTGAGGCACAAGACCAAGGGTGTGTAGCAAAATTGCATGCAATTACAAAAAAACCCAAACATTATCACATGACTAAACCCACGTCAGCTGCGTCAATTTAATCTATACAGTTTCTCTCCTGGCCTTTTGGGACAATAAAGAATTGGGCATTGGGTTCACACTTCAGAATCTCATTTCATCAATTACCTTATCCCACAGTAGCATGGTCTACCACTACTAAGAGAGTATACTTTTAACACACACTTGTATGATTATTTCATTTGTGAACTCTTAATGTTGTAGAATTTGTTCCTTGCGGTATCGAAAATGGTATCGAATATCAATACTTTTCATTGTATCGTATCAAAGTTGGAAATTCCAGTATCGTGCCACTAACCTGAATATAATATATAATAATACATCTGTGGTCACAGTAGGTGGGGTTTACCATAGAATGCAAGGTACTACATGCCTGCAGTGTGTTGGCCAGGCAAGTGGCATGGGGTTGGATGTCTTTCCATCTGTGCCTTATTTAGAGAACCTCAAGATGAAAACCAAGAAAAGAGCGGGTGGTCTCGTGAGTGGATCACAGCAGATGGTGGTTCAGTGTAAGTCAGCGCCTGAGGGGTCTCTGCCGTATGCTGACAGAAAGGCTTTGAGACCCGGAGGACTGTCAAACACAGAACAATGGTACCCATTTAGTTTTAGTGTTCTGACACATGGGTTTATGCCAAAAAAACTGCCCATACTCTATGTTTTCAGACAGAGGTCATTACTGAAATGTATTCAATATATTCAGATTTTTATACAGATAATAAATATGCCTTCATCTGTTTTCCCAGACACTTGCTACATTATGCTTGCGTCTGTAAATTTAGATGTGGAAAAGAAAAAGAAAAACTCCATAAAAAAAAATAGCAGTTTACTGGATTTATTTAACACAATCACATGGCAATAACATTTTGATTTAGTGGATAATTTTTATTTATTTATTTATTTATTTATTTATTTATTTATTTATTTATTTATTTATTTATTTATATGATTTATTTATTTATTTATTTATTTATTTATTTATTTATTTATTTATTTATTTATTTATATGATTTCAATTGTACGTTTTAATCATCCCGAAATGATACAGGACAATGGTACCCATTTACTTTTAGTATTCAGACACATGGGTTTATGCCAAAAAAAAAACTGCCCATACTCAACTGGCCATACTCTATGTTTTCAGACAGAGGTCATTACTGAAATTAATTCAAAGGTTTGACATTTGTTGTACTGTAAATGTAAAGACTATATTATAATAAAATAATAAAGAATGAAGATGCCTCCATCTGTTTTCCTAAATACTTGCCGCATGATGCTCGATTCTGTAAATTTAGCTGTGGAAAAAAAAACTACTTCACAACTTGTCTGGATTTACTGGATATATTCAACACAATCTCACAGCACTTCATAATGTTTTGATTTATAACTCGTTTTAATTTGTACATATCAATTGTGCTCATTCTCCAATGCGAGGTAGGGTTAGGGTAAGGGCTGGGTTCTCCAAAAATAAAGTGGTACGTTTTCACATGAATGAAGTTTCAAATATTTCAAGTATACATTCGAAGTATGAATTAGTAGGTATTAGCAACTTTTCTCACTCAGCGGTCACTTTATTAGTACCAGGTTGGACACACTTTTGCCTTCAGAACTGCCTTTATCCTTCGTGGCATAGATTTAACAAGGTAATGGAAATATTCCTCAGAGATTTTGGTCCATATTGTCATGATAGCATCACGCAGTTCCTGCAGATTTGTTGGCTGCACATCCATGATGCGAATCTCCCGTTCTACCACATCCCAAAGGTGCTCTATTGGATTGAGATCTGGTGACTGTAGAGGCCATTTGAGCACAGTGAACTCGTCATGTTCAAGAAAACAGTCTGAGATGATTCACGCTTTATGACATGGTGTGTTATCCTGCTGGAGCCATCAGTAGATGAGTACACTGTGGTCATAAAGAGATGGACATGGTCAGTAACAATACTCACGTAGACTGTGGCGTTGACATGATGCTCAGTTGGTACTAATGAGCCCAAAGTGTGCCAAGAAAATATCCCCCTCACCATTACACCACCACCACCAGCCTGAACTGTTGATAAAAGGCAGGATAGATCCATGCTTTCATGTTGTTGATGTCAAATTCTGACACGACCATCTGAATGTCGCAGCATTTTTCCAATCTTCTATTGTCCAGTTTTGGTGAGCCTGTGTGAATTGTAGCCTCAGTTTCCTGTTCTTAGCTGACAGGAGCGGCACCTGGTGTGGTCTTCTGCTGCTGTAGCCCATTCGCCTCAAGGTTGGACATGTTGTGTGTTCAGAGATGCTCTTCTGCAGACCTCTGTTGTAACGAGTGCTTATTTGAGTTACTGTTACCTTTCAATCAGCTGGAACCAGTCTGGCCATTCTCCTCTGACCTCTGGCATCAACAAGACATTTGTGCCCACAGAACTGCTGCTCACTTGATATTTAACTTCTCTTTTTCAGACTATTCTCTGTAAATCCTACAGATGGTTGTGTGTGGAAATCCCAGTAGATCAGCAGTTTCTGAAATACTCAGACCAGCCCGTGTGGCACCAACAACCATGCCACGTTCAAAGTCACTTAAATCCCCTTTCTTCCTCATTCTGATGCTCAGTTTGAACTGCAGCAGATCGTCTTGACCATGTCCTACATGCATAATGCAGTTGAGTTGCTGCCATGTGATTGGCTGATCAGAAATTTGCATTAATGAGCAGTTGGACAGGTGTACCTAATAAAGTGGCCGGTTAGTGTGTATGTATATACATTCCTATAATTGGAATTTCAATTAATGTTTGATAAAACTACAATTGTTCAGAATAACGATTATTTTCATGTCTTGTGTTTAAAAGTCAGGATTATTCCAACAGTTATTAGTAATTAATTCTTCTAAAGTTAAAACGCCAATATAATGCTATCTATAATCACTTTAAACATCTGTAAATGTTTTCTAAAATGAATATAAACATCTCAAAATGACCACACATACAACACAACATAGTGCTTTTACCAGTTCATGAAAGTAAAGGGGTAGTTCACCCAAAAATGAAAATTCTGTCCTCATTTATTCTCCCTTTACTTATTTTAAACCTGTTTTATTCCTCCGTTGAACACAAAAGAAGATATCTTAAGGAACCATTGGCATCCATAGGAGGAAGAGCAAATACTATGGGAGTCAATGGGTACAGGTGTTCAACTTTCTTCAAAATATCATCTTTCATTGAGTCAGTTTTCATTTGTGGGTCAACTATCCCTTTAATATGCTAAATGAAATTAATTGGAGCTTCTATTTAAACAGCTTTGGGCAGATTTTATGTCTTCATTTGTGAATGAACAGCAATTAAAAGTCAACGAAGAACTAATGTGAACGCATCCAAATCCAAATCCTTCAACGTTTCAACAAGGGAACATCAAAAAGAAACAATGTCAAAATGAAACAGTCCCTTCCTGATAAAGCCATAGAGTCAGGGATCATAACCGGCCTAGTCTGACCTTCAGAGCGGAAATTGCCACCATAATAAGTTCTCAATTGGTGGGTGCCGACTTTCACAGTAACCTGAGGAGGACGTGACATTTCAGTGTGACTCTCCTGATGAAATCTTGACAAAAGACACAGATAACATCTATTTTCTTCTACACAAGTGTCTTATTGAATCGACCAGTGGGGGGTGGGAGGTGTTTCTGAGTGCTGGCAGGAAAACACTGATAGCATCACTCTGAAACTGAAATGAACGCTATGGTTCACCTAATCAAGTGAGACACATACAAAAAATTAGTCATTGGATTTACTCAAAAATGTGTTCATATTGTAAGTGGTTGCAACCAATTTATATAGGCTGAATTTAACAAACAAATTAAGTTGAGCATGATTAAACTCAATCTGTTTGTTTAAATTCAGCCCAGATCAATTGTTTGCAATCAGTTACAATATGTAGCAAACTGAATCAATACATTTTTGTCTGTGTACAATTCAGGCCCGTAGCCAGCCTAGTGAAAGGGGGGGGAGTTCTTTTTCTCTAAAACTGGACATTATTTGCATTTTTTTTTCTCTGTGTCACAGTTCGGAAGTTCAATTTCATTCATTCATTCATTTTCTTTTCGGCTTAGTCCCTTTATTAATCTAGGGTCGCCACAGCGGAATGAACCGCCAACTTATCCAGCATTTGTTTTATGCAGCGGATGCCCTTCCAGCTGCAACTCATCCCTGGGAAACACATACACACTCATTCAAACACACTACCTGAAGTTTAAATTTTAATCTAATTTCGAGAGGAGCATGTGCTCATGATTGACCCAGCTGGTCCACATTGGCTAATCATGATCCTCCAATCAAAGGATCCCAAGTCACTATATATATCCTCATTTCCTCTCTACAACTATCTTCGTCTGGAAGAAACCCTCCTCCTCCCCTTCTTCCACCTTTATCCAGAATGGGCGGCACGGTGGCCCAGTGACTAGCACTGTTGCCTTACAGCAAGAATACCAACGGCATTGGGTCTTCATTGGGCCATCTGGTGTTCCTGTGCGGAGTTTGCATGTTCTCCCCGTGTCCGCGTGGGTTTCCCCCGGGTTCCCTGGTTTCGTCCCACCATCCAAATGTGCTCTATATTATAGATAAAATAAGCCTAAATCTTTTTTTCTAATGTCTTACTCTCAGGAAGTTCACCTTGGCCTCAGCAGCGGGGGAGTTTCAGATCGACCTGAGCTCAGTCTCCCCTCGCCCTGTGAAAGGAGGGAGCCCTGGGCTCGAGGATACCTTGAGCTCAGGGCTCTCTCCCGGGACAGCACGCCAAACAAGCTATGTATAAATCGTGAGCTAAGTGTGAACTCTTGAAGGACAATTTAGCCTACCCAATTCACCTGTACCACATGTCTTTGGACTGTGGGGGAAACCGGAGCACCCGGAGGAAACCCACGCGAACTCAGGGAGAACATGCAAACTCCACACAGAAACGCCAACTGACCCAAGATCTGAGGTGAACTATCTGCTGCTGCTTTCAGTAGTATGGCAATAAATGTCATGTGAAATGCCATTCAAACTCACATTATTAGCATTTAACACTGAATAAAGCACATGAGGTGTACCTGAGGGGATCATTGTCAGTTTTCTGTTGTTCACCTGTGAGAAATCGAAGCCGTTTCTAAAATAGAAATTTCAGGTGTTGCTTAGAATAAAAACTCCTTTTAATATGGAAAATATTCCTTCTATCACAGTTGCTTTTATTCAAAACACGACTTAAATCAGCCTCTAGGCTCAATAGTAAGGCACACTCCTGTTGGTCCTCAATCTGGCAACCTGCGCTTGCATGTGTTTGGATCCAGGAATGCAATACCTAGTTTATCCACTGGGTGTCAAACTCACATGCTGCATCTTTAAGGTCAATATTATTAGCCCCCTTATGCAATATTTTGTTATACATTGTTATACAACGGCTTGCCTAATTACCCTAACTTGCCTCACTAACCTAATTACCCAGTTAAGCCTTTAGCGTCTTAAAAATATCTAGTCAAATGTTATATACTGTCATCATGGCAAAGATAAAAGAAATCAGTTATATCAGAATCAGATCAGAATCAGAAAGAGCTTTATTGTCAGGTATGTTCACACATACGAGGAATTTGTTTTGGTGACAGAGCTTCTACAGTGCAACAGGATTACAGAGACAGGACAAAAAATAGATAATAAATATATATATTTTTTTAAATAGAAGTAAGTAGTGAGTGCAAATATACAGATTGACAAGTGTATGTGCGTGTTTATTACTATATACAACGTTATATGTGCAGCTGTTATGTGCAAATTGGCATGTAAAGTGTGTTGTTAAATAAGTGTATATGTGTATAAAAGTGTATAGTAAGTAGTGATGTTGGTTCCACAATTATTATCATCAAGTGTTCATGAGATGGATTGCCTGAGGGAAGAAACTGTTTCTGTGTCGGGCTGTTCTGGTGCGCAGTGTTCTGTAGTGTCGACCAGAAGGTAAAAGTTCAAAGAGGCAGTGTGCTGGGTGTGAGGGGTCCAGAGTGAATTAATATGAATTAATTAGTAAAAGTATTATGTTTAGAATTGTCTTGATCTTATTTTTGTTAAACATAAATTGGAGGAAAAATAAATAGGGGGCTAATAATTCTGACTGAATATTAAGTTTTAAAAGTTTCGTAATAACCATTAGTAACACTCCAGGGTTTCCCGGCGAGTATTTCAATGAGTATTTCCCTATAAAGGTTAAAAATCGGATGCATGAATAAAAATTCTATTGTTTTATAAATTAATTTGGTTTTATATTTGGGATTTGCAACATGTGTGCTGTCAATACAATGAAGCTTGTATTGTATTTTTCACATTGCTCTGTTGGCCACTGTACAATCTAGTTATTACCCACTTTATAGTTTGAGAGTAAACACTGAGGTCAACCGTATTTCACCAGGGTCAGCTCACTGTAACATTTCCTGCCTTGCCGCTGCTTTGAAACGTTTGTTGTGGCAGAAATTGAGAGATGAAAACGTGTGGAGGGTTTGTCTTTGAGGAGGTTACTGTAAAGCGGGTGACCTTTGAATGGGACCCATAGGAGTGGAGTGCCATCTGCGCCCGCTGGGCATCTCTAATCCCTCTGCCACCATCCGCAACAGTAATTGGTACCCGCACACACACACACATTGGCATCCTTCCCACATGTTTGATTACTCTTCTACATCCCTCTCTCTATCTTTTTATCTATCTCTCTCACTCCCTCATTTGGAAGACATTAGCATGGTTTTGCATGTTTTTTTACTCAGGCTTTAATAAAGCATATTGAATAGCAGAGAACACTCACAAAATGACTTTAGCGGCCTGTTCAAACTGCTTATTTAAAATGAGTTGAAACAGCACAATTTTTACGTTTTTTTGAGGGGGACAACTTAATTGTTTTATGTTCAATCTACTTAAACTGATTCTGTTAACAGATAACTTAATTGATTGTCATATATATATATATATATATATATATATATATATATATATATATATATATATATACATGTATGTATGTATGTATATATATATATATATATATATATATATATATATATATATATATATATATATATATATATATACATACATATATGTATGTATATATATATATAAATAAATATACACCATGACCTTTGTGAACTGTTATACCCCTAATATATATATATATATATATATATATATATATATATATATATATATATATATATATATATATATATATATATATATATATATATATACTGTATATATATATATATATATATATATATATATATATATATATATATATATATATATATATATATATATATATATATATATATATATACTGTATATATTAGAGGTGTAACGGTTCACAAAGATCATGGTTCGGTTCGATACGACACAGTGGTGTCACGGTATGTTTTCGATACAGCAAAAAAGAAAAAAGCCAGAGGATTTCTCTGATTTTATTTTACCGGCCCTATTATTAGTTAACAATAATAACTGCTGTGTTCTCAAGGGTGGTGTCTGATATTGCACAGATGATATTGACGTATAACTTCATTCATTCATTCATTTTCTTTTCGGCTTAGTCCCTTTATTAATCCGGGGTCGCCACAGCGGAATGAACCGCCAACTTATCCAGCATATGTTTTACGTAGCGGATGCCCTTCCAGCCGCAACCCATCTCTGGGAAACCCATACACACTCATTTGCACACATACATACACTATGGACAATTTAGCCTATCCAATTCACCTGTACCGCATGTCTTTGGACTTGTGGGGGAAACCAGAGCACCCGTAGGAAACCCACGCAAACGCAGGGAGAACATGCAAACTCTACACAGAAACGCAAACTGACACAGCCGAGGCTCGAACTAGCGACCTTCTTGCTGTGAGGTGACAGCACTACCTACTGTGCCACTGCGTTGCGCCATATAACTTATTATTTGCATACGTAATCTTACTAGCAATAACGGTGTTTTCATGAGCTGCAATATTAGTTTGATCTCAGTGAATGCATGCTCTTTAGCGATGGTGAACGCGGTGTCAGTCGCACGATTGACAGCATTATGATGATTAAATGAAGGATTAAATAACGGAACATCTCGTGCTTAATGTGTAGATTCAGTGGCAAACCCTGTTACCTGAAAACTCCGTCCCACCGGCTTTACGGTGAATGCTTTAGTCATTTTCATGGCGGACTTTAACCACTGAAACTCTTTTATCCACTCTTTGAAAAGTGTAAATGCTGGATTGACATTCAGCACATGATCACTGATCAGATGTGCCATTATTTGTGCCATTAGGTGGTTCTAAAACTAAATCTGCCAGTGTTGTTTTCATTCTCTCGCATCCAGCCTTTACATTTTCGCAACTGTCGCTCCTTGTCATTGGAAGTGAGAGACTGACAGCTGATATTAACCAATCTATTCGCGTTCTGTTCTAGCGCAGTGGGCCACTAAGAAGAGATGAAGGCGGGGCAAGCATTGCATGCTTTGTTTACTGCAGCAAGCTGTCATGTCAACAATTTTAAACCATTCCTGAGCGCTGCGTTTGTTTTTAGGTACAAAGATGCTTAATGCGTGAATGCCTCCTAGTTCCGTGCATTTTGCTGTGAAAACTGGTCACACGACATCAATTCTATGCAGTCGCACAAATGCTCCCAAATATATTTTGATGTCGCATAGATAAAATTTCGGGCGCATATGCGACCAAAACAGTTGCAATTTCGAGCCCTGTCTCATATCTACAATTATAAATGTACTGAAACCAAAGTGCTCCCAAATGCCAGACCCGCTGTTGGTTATAGGAGGATTACATTAACTTTACTAGCCATTTTGCGAGCTAGTGCAGCGTTTGCCTGACTGGAGTAGTGTTTGGAGGTAGGCGGGGAAGGCAGCATGTTGCCTGTCACGTCATTTGGGATGCCTTGTTGAGCATTTTTGTACTGAAAACATTATATTTTGTACAGTTATTCTCTTTTATCTTTTTAGATATTAGTCTGAATCGTTTGGTTTGTAATCCATACCGAACCGAAAGTCTCGTACCGAACGGTTCAATACGAATACGCGTATCGTTACACCCTTATATATATAGTTGAAGTCAGAATTATTTTTTCTCGATAGTCTACAGAACAAACCATCGCTATACAATAACTTGCCTAATTACCCTAACCTGCCTAGTTAACCTAATTAACCTAGTTAAGCCTTTAAATGTCACTTTAAGCTGTATAGAAGTGAATAGGGGGCTAATAATTCTGACTTCAACTGTATGTACATACATATATATATATATATATATATATATATATATATATATATATATATATATATATGTGTATATGTATATATATATATATATATATATATATATATATATATATATATATATATATATATATATATATATATATATATATATATGATTGCTTTCTAGTCCTTCAGACCTTTGTGTTTGCATTGGCATCACACATCGCCTCTTTAGCCCTGCCAGCAGAAATCCTATTGTACAGCTAACTGCTCAACATAAGCCAACAGCAGCTCCAGATCTGGAGGAGCTGAAAGCAGATGAGGAACAATTACTGTCAGATCTTTACACTGAAACCCAATTTAAACCAGTTCTCTCCTGCTAGTGCTTTTTTGTGTTATGACTGATGTGTTGTCATTTCAATCTTCGATATGATACCTGGAATAAAACCAATACTCAATGGGCTATATATGCACAGCTAGTGTTATATCCCCACCGATAAACTTCCGGTGAAAGGTTAACGTTCCTTTTACAGCATCGATGTTGATAAAACAGAATCATCTAAATAAGCTTAGGCTTTCATTTAGTTGTTCAAGCGTAAAAAGGAGAGGAAAAGCCGTTTAAATGCAAGCTCCGTCAGAAGCAGCAGCCGAACGCTGAATCTCCAATAAAAATACTGTGGTAAATAAAATGTTCATATTTTAAAGACATGGCGTGGAACATTGTACTTTAATTTAGTGCTTCTTGTACATTCTGAGACCCGTTTTATATCGTACATCAATCAGGCAGTAAAGATCACTGATTTTTAAAGAAAACAGACGCTTAAACGCTGCAGTTTTGGAACAGAAGTGCTTAAACTGGGTTACTAAAAGTAAAAGTCCTTCTTCATATACCCTAAACCATTTCAAGAGTTCACACTTAGCTGATGATTGATTATAAAGTGTATTTGGCATGCTGTCCCGGGAGAGAGCCCTGAGCGCAGAACATCCTCGAGTCCTGGGCTCCCTTCCGTTTGAAAGACGAGAGGAGAGTTTGAGCTCAGGTAGGTCTCGACAGCTCCCTTGCTTGTAAACATCCTGAGATATATCTGGCTAGGAGTTGTCTTAAGATGCTACTTTGGAGTAGTCAATTTACTCACGGTGTATGTTTTTGGACGGTGGGTGGAAACCGGAGGAAACACACACGAACATAGGAAGAACATACAAACTCCACACAGGAACGCCAATCGGCCTGATGAGGGGCCGAAACAGTGGCGTTCTTGCAGTAAGGCAACAGTGCAACAACAACTCAGAGGTGGAGTTTGAACCTTCCCTCTGAGGTACGCCTAGTTTTTTATTTATTTTTTTACGTGTTATGGTAATTTGCACGTTGTGTCAAAGCGCTATTTGTCTAGATAATAGCTGAACTGAATGACTCGTGTACGATAATTACGATAACGATCCTCCAAATACGATCATTTTGAGGTTCTGGTACGATACTTTGACATTTCCAATCTGGCAACACTGGTGAAAACCTACTGACAAAAAGTCAACCAGGTCAACTCAGACCTGGACAACTTCAGTTAGTAAAAGCTAATAAGCTAACTTAATTCTTTCATGTTGTCCCAACACAAATCGATTGTGTGGAACTCAGCGTTTTTACAATGTATTTTCTGTCACATCTCCATAAGCACTTCAGTATGCGTTGATTTGAAGCTCTTGGCGCTGGCTTCTGTGTGTTCATTCCAGGCGTGTGTTTCTTTCCATGCTTTGTCCTACTTTCTGCACTTGATTTTCTCAGGCTGAAACTGCTCTCTTGCTCTCGGCTGGAGGAGAGTTTCACTGCGATCAAAGCTTCTTCTTGATGGAGAAAGCAAAAAAGATTACAGTCAGCTCTCAGGAGAGACGCTTTCTGCTTTCTGCTTCCCAGAAAATTGAGCTTTAGCAGCTTTTAAAACAAGCTGCTTAAAAATCAATAATGGTTAAGTTGCGCTTGATAAAGAAAGGCACGCTTGGGTGTCTGATAGTTTCTATCATCTGACCTCATCTGACCTCACTTCAGTCCACCTTTTGATGCTTTCATCTCCTGAATGGATTAATCTGGGTCAGAAGGACTGCAGCATAATGTGATTGAGGGGAATTTTCTGGAGGACTGAAGATGCTGTAAAGTACAGCATATACTGTAAAACTGTTATTTTTATCGTTATTGTTATTTCTACAGTTCCTCAGTAATATGTAAATAATTAAACAGTTCAGTTGATTCGTTCAAATAAAAAAAGTTGATGCATTAAAAACATAATTGTATCTACATGACAAGCAGAGGAATAAACTCACTACAGTTTGACAAATATTGCAGCTGTTGGACAACATAATGTACTTTTGAGGCTTTTTTAGGCGCAAATGTAGTTTAGAATGCAACAATGCAGTTTATTTATAAGGACAGTGCCTATTTTAAATATTTATTATGTCGAAGATACAGCTCTTCGGCATCCATCAGCCTGTCATATTGAGCAGAGCAAATGAAAACTGACGGTTGATGTTCCGTCACAAAATGGACAAACTTCAGCTAATTATTGGGATCTCCTGATTGCAACAGAGAAATACTGGGAAATCTGTAGCCGTAAAGTGACGTCGGTAAATTAGCACGTCTCCCACCAGTGCCGATATACAGCCATATCGCACTGCTATATACAGTTGAAGTCAGAATTATTAGCTCCCCTGTTTATTTTTTCCCCAATTTCTGTTTAACGGAGAGAAGATTTTTTTTTCAACACATTTCTAATCATAATAGTTTCAATAACTCATCTCTAATAACTGATTTATTTTATTCTTGCCATGATGACAGTAAATAATATTTGACTAGATATTCTCCAAGATACTTCTATACAGCTTAAAGCAGGCATGTGCAAACTTGATCCTCGAGGGCCGGTGTCCCTGCAGAGTTTTGCTCCAACACTAATCAAACACACCTGAGCACCCTAATTAGTGTCTTTAAGATCACTAGAAAGCTACAAGCAGGTGTGTTTGATTAGGGTTGGTGCAAAACTATGCAGGGACACCGGCCCTCCAGGATCGAGTTTGCCCATCCCTGGCTTAAAGTGACATTTAAAGGCTTAACTAGGTTAATTAGGTTAACTAGGCAGGTTAGGGTAATTAGGCAAGTTATTGTATAACGATGGTTTGTTCTGTAGACTATCGAAAAAATATATATAGCTTAAAGGGGCTAATAATTTTGACCTTAAAATGTTTTTTTTTTAAATGTAAAACTGCTTTTATTCTAGCCGAAATAAAACAAATAAGACTTTTTCCAGAAGAAAAAATATTATCAGACATACTGTGAAAATTTCCTTGCTCTGTTAAGCATCATAGTTAATAATTCTGACTTAAACTGCATATATAATTAAGAAATTTTAAGCTAAAAGCTAATATAAATAAATAAATAAATAAAAGATGCATCCAATGTAAAAGGGGATTACTTGCATTACTTAAAAAGTGAGTAAACCCATTTTCTTAAAAGCTTTAAGCTGACTTTATTTATTTATTTATTTATTTATTTATTTATTTAAACCCATTGTAACTTTAAGAACGGTTAAATTGACTGCACAGAGTTTACTTACTTAGTAATGTTATGACTTCAGCTTAACTCACTTCATTAAATAAAGTCAACTAAGTGCTTTTTACATAAAATATATACAAGTAGTAGTCTGATATGGCTGTATATCGCCACTGGTGGAAGGCATGTGTTGCCTTAAGGCCGCAGGCCGAGTACCTTAGTGCCCCCACCAGTGACGATATACAGCCATATCGCACTGCTACGAGTGTGATATTGCTTATAGACAACAATTCGACGGCATAATTGTCTGTATAAAAAAAGAAAATCAAACACTTTCTTACTTTCTTCTGCCATTCATTCACATCTGCAGCTGACTTCAGAACAGCAGAAATGATTGCCAGTTCACCAACGTCACTTTAGAGCTAGTATTTGAATGATTCTCTAGCGTAATGTCTAAAGTGATGACAAAGCAGAGGATTTTGCTCACATTAAGATTATACGACTGAACAGCATGAAATGCCATCAGTCTACAGAGATTTCCTAGCATTTCTCAATCAGGAGATCATAATAATTAACCCAGGAAAATGCCAAAGCAAAGCAAACACTAACAGATTACTACGGTATAAATTCAGCACTGCAACATACAAAAGAGAGAGATCGACTTAGAGTGTCACTTACCTGTTCTATAATGATTTGATCACCTGTCATTTGAAATGTTCCTAGTTTTTTCTCATCTAAGGGCTTATTATGCGCTTTTTGTTGCCATCTTGTGGCGGAAAATCAACCGTCTTTGTATGACAGGTTGATGGCTGCCGACATGCTGAATATAAATATTTTAAAATAGGCATTATCCTTATAAATAAACTGCATAGTTGCAGTCTAAACAACTACATTCTCGCCTAAAAAGCCTCAAAAGTACATTATGTTGTCCAACAGCTGCAATATTTGCGAGTTGTTTAGTCCATCTTTAGTCCTAGTGTGGGCGGATTAATACTCAAGGGTGAAGAGGCTGTACGACATTGCTTTAATATCTCACAGCTTTCAGCCAATCAGATTCGAGAACCAGACACAACTGTTGCATATATTTATAACTCTAAATTCTGATCAAATCTGTTGAATTTGATGAACACATGACGTTACTCTCATTTCGATTCAATGCCACCAAAATAATCAATCTGAACAGGAAGGATATTCATGCATGAATTTGGAGGCACATAATACATTACACCACAAACTTCATCAGTGCACAATTATCAGTGCATGAATTACAAACTCACTCAGAATGCAGATTTGAAGCATCTGTTATTATTCCATCATGTACTGTATGTGGGCAGAGATAAATAATAAAGAGCAGGCTTTCTGCAGTCGAATTTACCCACTCCAACTGCATAATAGTACACCGTTTCTCCAGCCCACATCATATAGCTGTTATTTATATACAACTGGTAACATTAACATTCAAAACTCTGACAAAAAGTAATACATACTGTATCTTTTGCTTGAAACTTAACCCGTGGCTTTGTGTTGTGAACACTATTCTGTTTGAGCTATGGTATACAGACTAGTCTGAGAAATGCTGTGTTGCACATATATAGTATATACAGTATTGTCCTTGACACTCATGGTCAGGTCAGGTGCATACAGTGTTGTAAAGTGTATAAGCAAGCTTGATTTATTGTTGAGGAATGATGGGATTGGCCGGTTTCATTAAGTGCGGAGTGATTCACTGTGAGTAGCAGAGAGCAGCCTGGATTCACAGCATAATTTATGAATCATTAGAGTGAACGTCAGGTTTCTGAACAGCGAGTCTCGCTGCCAACACTTACCCACTCTGCTGCTTTTTCATTTGCAGTGTATTTTTTTTCCCGTGACACGGATCTCACCTATTATTTTTACGACTTACACGGAGATGTCATGAAATGTAATGATTGGTATCAAGTAGGTTCCCTTGGGATGAGCTCATGTTGAATACAACAACTCCCGATTCATGTTGTTTTGAGCCATGTTTCTTTGATTATTTAATGCTCAGTGTTAAAATAGGAAGAATTGGAATTCTTAGGAATTCATAAAAAACGGTGTGGTAGCAAAGTTATTTAGCCATACTATTGAATGTTGAGTTTGTGAGTACTGAGTATATACAAATTCAGTACATAGGTTTTAAATACTGATTAATGAGTATTTAGTATGAGTATATACGTATTGACTAATACGTATTTGTAAATAAGTATTGGGTACATGAGTATATGAGTATTTACTATGAGTATACAAGTAGTGACTAATTAGCATACGATAAAGAGTATTATGTATGTGACTATTTGATAATGAGTATTGAGTACACAAGTATACCTTTTTAGTATGAGTATATGGGTATTTAATATGAGTATATGAGTATTGACTAATAAGTATTTGGAAATAGTATTGGGTACATAAGTATATGAGTATTGACTAATACGTATTTGTAAATAAGCATTGGGTACATGAGTATATGAGTATTTACTATGAGTATACAAGTAGTGACTAATTAGCATTCGATAAAGAGTATTGTGTATGTGACTATTTGGTAATGAGTATTGAGTACACAAGTATACGTATTTAGTATGAGTATATGGGTATTTAATATGAGTATATGAGTATTGACTAATAAGTATTTGGAAATAGTATTGGGTACATGAGTATATGAGTATTTACTATGAGTATACAAGTAGTGACTAATTAGCATTCGATAAAGAGTATTGTGTATGTGACTATTTGATAATGAGTATTGAGTACACAAGTATACTTATTTAGTATGAGTATATGGGTATTTAATATGAGTATATGAGTATTGACTAATAAGTATTTGGAAATAGTATTGGGTACATGAGTATATGAGTATTTACTATGGGTATACAAGTAGTGACTAGTTAGCATTCGATAAATAGTATTGTGTATGTGACTATTTGGTAATGAGTATTGAGTACACAAGTATACGTATTTAGTATGAGTATATGGGTATTTAATATGAGTATATGAGTATTGACTAATAAGTATTTGGAAATAGTATTGGGTACATGAGTATATGAGTATTGACTAATACGTATTTGTAAATAAGCATTGGGTACATGAGTATATGAGTATTTACTATGAGTATACAAGTAGTGACTAATTAGCATTCGATAAAGAGTATTGTGTATGTGACTATTTGGTAATGAGTATTGAGTACACAAGTATACGTATTTAGTATGAGTATATGGGTATTTAATATGAGTATATGAGTATTGACTAATAAGTATTTGGAAATAGTATTGGGTACATGAGTATATGAGTATTGACTAATACGTATTTGTAAATAAGCATTGGGTACATGAGTATATGAGTATTTACTATAAGTATACAAGTAGTGACTAATTAGCATTCGATAAAGAGTATTGTGTATGTGACTATTTGATAATGAGTATTGAGTACACAAGTATACCTTTTTAGTATGAGTATATGGGTATTTAATATGAGTATATGAGTATTGACTAATAAGTATTTGGAAATAGTATTGGGTACATGAGTATATGAGTATTGACTAATACGTATTTGTAAATAAGCATTGGGTACATGAGTATATGAGTATTTACTATAAGTATACAAGTAGTGACTAATTAGCATTCGATAAAGAGTATTGTGTATGTGACTATTTGATAATGAGTATTGAGTACACAAGTATACTTATTTAGTATGAGTATATGGGTATTTAATATGAGTATATGGGTATTGACTAATAAGTATTTGGAAATAGTATTGGGTACATGAGTATATGAGTATTTACTATGAGTATACAAGTAGTGACTAATTAGCATTCGATAAAGAGTATTGTGTATGTGACTATTTGGTAATGAGTATTGAGTACACAAGTATACGTATTTAGTATGAGTATATGGGTATTTAAAATGAGTATATGAGTATTGACTAATAAGTATTTGGAAATAGTATTGGGTACATAAGTATATGTGTAGTTAGTATGAGTATATGAGTATTCACTAATATGCATTTGGTTGGGAATATTACATATGTGACCATTTGGTAATGAGTACTGAGTACACAAGTATACAAGTATTTAGTATGAGTATATGAGTATGTAGTATGAGTATATGAGCATCGACTAATAAGTATTTTAAAGTAAGTATTGGGTACATAAGTAAATGAGTATTAAGTATGAGTATATGAGTATTGACTAATGCATATTTGGTAATAAAAATTGAGTAAACGAGTATAGGAATATTGACTAATGAGTATTTGGTAATGAGTATTGAGTATATGAGTATCTAGTATGAGTATATGAGAACTGACTAATCAGATTTTGTAAACAAGTATTGAGTATGTAAGTATACGAGTATTTAGGATGAGTATGCAGGTATTGACTAATGAACATTTGGAATTGCTTATTGAATATGTGATTATTTAATATTAGTATATGATTATTTAGTAATGAATATTTGGTGGAGCATTGCATACATGACTATTGACTAATGCGTATTTAATTATGAGTATTGAGTGCATGATTATATTAGGACTGACTAACAAATATTTGCTAATGAGTATCTAGTATGAGTATATGAGTATGGACTAATGAATATTTGGTAATGAGTATTGAATACATGAGTATACAAGTATTTTATGAGTATGTGAGTATTGACTAGTATGAATATATGACTATCGTTTAATGAGTAATGAGTATTTGTTAAAGAGCATGAGTATATGAGTATTGTCTACTTGAGTATTTGTAATGAGTAAAGACTATAGGAGTATATGATTATCTAGAATGAGTATTAACTAATAGATAATGGATATTTGGTAATGAGTATTGAGTATATCAATACTGAGTAATTGGTATTTCATAATGAGCATTGAGTACATGCGTTTTTAGTATGAGTTTATGAGTACTGATTAATGAGTATTTGATAATGAGTATTGAGTACTTTAGTATGAGTATATGATATATGGTAATGAGCATAGAGAACATGAGTATTGACTAATAAGTATTGAGAGTTTGTTAAAGACAATTGAGTACATGAGTATTTAGCATGAGCGTATGAGTATTGACTGTGTAATGGTTATTTGTTTATGAGTACTAAGTACATGAGTGTATGAGTATTTAGTATGAGCATATGAGTATTCACTGTGTAATGGTTATTTGTTTATGAGTACTAATCACATGAGTATATGAGTATTTAGTATGAGTGTATGAGTACTGACTGAGTAATGGATATTTGTTTATGAGTTCTGAGTACATGAGTATATAAGTGCTGAGTGTATAATACTAATGCATTTTAAACAGCTGATCTAAACTGAATTTGTTGCATATTTTTTGTCTTATATATGCATTTTCCAGTTTTGATTTGTATATTTTTATGGCAGTTTCTTCACTTACCATGCAAACCATATGCTATAGCTGTTTAACCACTCTTCCGTTTTGTTTTACAGCAAGACATAAATCAACAGATGTAGTTTTGCGCATCCCCGCTGTGAAAAAAAGATGTAAATATGGATCACATTTGATATAATGCACTTCCAAAGTGGAGAGTAGTGGTAAAAATAATGCTGAACACTGACTCCTCTGTTCGTCTCGGATCATAAGATCATTTATGGAGCTGGAGGACAGACTGACATTGAGGTTTAGAGGACAGCGGTGCTTGTGTGTGTGTGGGGGGGGAGAGATTAAGGGACTGGGGTGTTTCTCATTGTTCGTGTTCATTTGAAAGGGGGCCGGTCTTGGTACTTCCTGGTGGGTTTGGTAGGGTTGCATATTCCCACAGATGTGTGTGTGTGTGTGTGTGTGTGTGTGTGTGTGTGTGTGTGTCTGTGTGTGTGAGCTCATAAACGCATGGAATACTAATGAGCAGTCTAGGACAGAGGGGGTTGTGCGTCGACACACAGACACACATTTAAAACTGTGCAGGAATTTGCCTCTTACATACTTAAGATGTTTGATTCTGAGACAAAAGTGAAAACATTTGCGAGAACACAGGTTTGGGTATAAGTTTACACACCCCTCGAAGAATCTGCAGAGTATTAGAAGCGTAGGGTTTAAATCTATTAGATATATTACTTATTATTATATATATTATAATACTCTATTAGATTATATTAGCTATAATGTGGGTGAGATTTTAAAGAAGTGACACTCACATATATAAATACATGAGAACTTTTTTAAATATTTCCCAAATGATGTTTAACAGAGCAAGGAAATTTTCACAGTATGTCTGATAATATTTTTTCTTCTGAAGAAAGTCTTATTTGTTTTATTTCGGCTAGAATAAAAGCAGTTTTAAATTTTTTTTAATCCATTTTAGGGTCAAAGTTATTAGCCCCTTTAAGCATTTTTTTTTTCAATAGTCTATAGAACAAACCATCATTATGCAATAATAGCCTAATTACCATAACCTGAGTTTGGGGGTATAATGTCAACTATAATGTCAAGTTTGATCTGACATTATATATATATATATATTTATATATTTGTGTGCATGCTGTATATATGTTTATATAAATACACACGTGCATGCATTTATTTGAGAATGAATGTTTATTTATATTTAGATATAAAATATGATAGAAATTATAGATAAATGTAAATATCTATGTAACAAAACTGTTTTGTTTTTAAGTATGTGCATGTAATATGTAAAATATACATACTGTGTATTAGTGCTGTCAAACAATTTGTGTGTACTGTGCATATTTTTGTGAATATAAACATATGCATGACTATATTTTATAAAACGCATGCCTATATTTAAGTATAAATATTGATATATAATACAAATTCAATACAATTACACACACACACACACACACACACACACACACACACACACACACACACACACACACACACACACACACACACACACATATATATATATATATATATATATATATATATATATATATATATATATATATATATATATATATATATATATATATATATATATATGCTCCCGTTTCCCCCCACAGTCCAAAGACATGCAGTACAGGTGAATTGGGTAGGCTAAATTCTTTGTAGTGTACGTGTGTGAATGAATGTGTATGGGTGTTTCCCAATGATGGGTTGCAGCTGGAAGGGCATCCGTTGCGTAAAACATATGCTGGATGAGTTGGCGGTTCATTCCGCTGTGGCGACCCCAGATTAATAAAGGGACTAAGCCGAAAAGAAAATGAATGAATGAATAAAAAATGATGTTTGCTGTTTGTTCTACTTATTTAAATTGAGCTGAAACAACACAATTCCTGAGTTTTTTGGAGACAACTTAATTTACGTTCAATCCACTTAAATTTGTAAAAACCAATAAGTTAACTAAATATCCTTCATGTTGTCCCTAAACAAATCAATCGTGTGGAACTCAGCATTTTGTACAGTGTAAAGAAAAAACACACATGAAACTAAACATTTAATAAGAATCAAGCCAATACGACTGCGTTTTTATCATTCCCTTCATACAGTGTTAAATATACCAGACATTTCTGCAGCTCACGGTCAAACCAATACCTCATGTTTGACCTCAAAAAGTTCACGAATTTACAAGACGCAGCTTGAGTCCACAGGTGAAAAGAGCATCTTATATTTTCATTATTTTGGAGAACCACAGTAAATTGCCTCCAGACATTTGGCACACACTGTACAGAGAAAGAGCAGGTCCAGGTGTCATGCTTTACAGCAACTCATACACCTGTGACTCAAAGTTATATGAGTAAAACCAGCTGTGGGAAGCTTTACTTGATGATTGACGGCAGAATCAGTATTGTGAGGATGACCTCAGCGGTGTGACATCACCATCACTGTTAACTGCACATTGTCCAGGTATAAAATAGTGCAAAAGATCCAATTAAATAGCTTTAAATCATGTTCTGTGATGACCTGTAAGAATATGATCAGTAGTATACATGTGGAAAGCCGTTTAGACTTCTCAGGATATGTATTCTTGATGGTTATACAATGATATCAAGAATACATAACAATACATATCATGAAAAAACGGCTTGCCATAGTATAATTAGCCATCCGCCATTAGAGTTTTGAATCTGCCACTATGCTGACACACAGGCATTTGTAGCTCCGCCCTCTATCTATCTATCTATCTATCTATCTATCTATCTATCTATCTATCTATCTATCTATCTATCTATCTATCTATCTATCTATCTGTCTGTCTGTCTGTCTGTCTGTCTATCTGTCTATCTATCTATCTATCTATCTATCTATCTATCTATCTATCTATCTATCTATCTATCTATCTATCTACATGTCTGTCTGTCTGTCTGTCTATCTATTATTCTGCGTTTGTCTGTCTGTCTGATGCATAGATTGGCCACTACAAAGTCCAGACCTTAACCCTATTGAGAATCTTTGAGATGTCCCGGAGAAGAGTTTGCGCTTCTATCTATCTATCTATCTATCTATCTATCTATCTATCTATCTATCTATCTATCTATCTATCTATCTATCTATCTATCTATCTATCTATCTATCTATCTATCTATCTATCTATCTATCTGTCTGTCTGTCTGTCTGTCTGTCTATCTGTCTATCTATCTATCTATCTATCTATCTATCTATCTATCTATCTATCTATCTATCTACATGTTTGTCTGTCTGTCTGTCTATCTATTATTCTGCGTTTGTCTGTCTGTCTGATGCATAGATTGGCCACTACAAAGTCCAGACCTTAACCCTATTGAGAATCTTTGAGATGTCCCGGAGAAGAGTTTGCGCTTCTATCTATCTATCTATCTATCTATCTATCTATCTATCTATCTATCTATCTATCTATCTATCTATCTATCTATCTATCTATCTATCTATCTATCTATCTATCTATCTATCTCTCTATCTATCTATCTATCTATCTATCTATCTATCTATCTATCTATCTATCTATCTATCTATCTGTCTATTTATCTGTCTATCTCCAGAAAGGTATATAGGGCTGCATTTTCAGAATGAGCCTATGTTAACTACAGAACGAGTTGGATCAATGCTTAAAAGAGTCAGTTTCATAGAGTTATAAAGCATTATTTGTGTGGTATTTTGAACTGAAGCTTCACATACACACTCTAGGGACATCAGACACTTATTTTGTAAAATAGACTGATCTTGTAAGAATGGGCATAATAGGTCCCCTTTAAGTAAGAAAAGCATGTTTTATGCAGTGTATATGTGAAGCAATCACATTTACATACACTCTATAAACTAGTGCGCTTCATCACAGAATCTATATTACCCCGGAGAGCAGAAATGCACAGGATGAATGTTCTCTTTTCCTAATGCAGTGTCTCTGTTACGCGCTCTGATGTCCTAAAGCTGCTGAAGTGATTGAGGAGCAGAGGGAGGCTGACTGTGGCTGTGGTGTAATGCAGTGTTGATCCCCGCTGAACCCGCTGTCAGCGTCCCGTCTCTGGGCCGAGAGCACAGGACGCTCTATCAGCCCTCTATCAGCAGCGGGATTAATTAGCCACACAGACGGGTGGTCTTGAAAGTGTGGACGCATCAGCATGCGGAGGGCTTCTGGGAGATGAAAGCGAGGCGAAGCTGAGATACGGAGTGGAGGATGTTTGTGCGTGTCGATTAGGAGAGATGTGGATGAAGAACTGATGGAAATAATTCCCACGGAACACATCTATCTATCTATCTATCTATCTATCTATCTATCTATCTATCTATCTATCTATCTATCTATCTATCTATCTATCTATCTATCTATCTATCTATCTATCTATCTATCTATCTATCTATCTATCTATCTATCTATCTATCTATCTATCTATCTATCTATCTATCTATCTATCTATCTATCTATCTATTTCCATCCAGCTAAATAAATAAGTTATTTTAGTTAAATGATTTAAAATACATTTTTGAGCAGTAGTTGTTCAGATGTGTAAGAGAACAGCAGATGTCTAAAACAAGAGTAAAACACACACATGCAGTATACATTTGAGTTGAGGCAAAAATAGAAGATAATGGCTTGATATAAAACTCCCAAGCACTAACATGACCTTCATGCGACAATAAACTGTGATTTAAAGGTAATTGCTTCATTAGCATAGCACAAACACTCTCCATCAATCCCCCAGACAAGCAGTGATAACTTTATTGCCTGATTTTTGCCATTTCGTTTTTATTGAGATACAGCACAGACAGGACAGGAAGTGCAGAGATAGAGAGTTAGCTGAAACGCACATATCGGCTCTGACAAGCAGTGATAATTCAATATTATTCCGCCCCTGGTCAGGATTTTTTCATCAGGATTACTAGGATCCTGCATTTGAGTTTGCTTCTGTGTGTGCTGCTTTAAAGGGGGCCATTTTTACCAAACGCAAAATAAGTCTCTAATGTCCCTAGAGTGTGTTTGTGACGTTTCAGCTCAAAATACACTAGAAATCATGTTTTATAACTCTCTGAAACTGCCCCTTTTAGTCTTTGATCCAAAATGTGCTATTTTGGTGACTGTTGCTTTAAATTCAAATGAGATTGTGCTCTTTTCAAAAGGGGCGGAGCTACAAATGCCTGTGTGTCAGCATAGTTGCAGATTCAAAACTAATAGCGGACGACTGCTTCTCACTTAGGTCTGTTTATGCTAATAAGGGACAGAGATGGTCACTAGTGGGCGGGGCTTTCCCCCACTGATGACACGTACAAAGGGAGAATGTCAATCTTAGTGTTTCTGCAGACTGTTTTTATCAAGTGCTATTATAAAAAGCAGAATTATTATATTTTTACCATAAGAAGCTGGTTATATTCACAGACTGCTGACACACAATTGTGTTTAAACCCCTTATAAAAGTGATTTTTGCATAATAGCCCCCCTTTAAAGCCTAATGTGTCTCCCCTATTTCGAAACAACCCAAAAAGACCAAAATAGCAGCTGTCAGTCACGTGCCCAGAGGTGAACACACATCAGACAGGACCCAGAAAAAGCCATGCAAAAACCCAGAAACCCAAAATAAGCCGCTCAGAGAGTTGGCTTAGAGAGGCCCACGTTTGATGGCTTTCATCACGCTGGCATGAAGACAGTCTGTGAACGCTTAGATCTTCTTATATTCATGCATATTTACGTATTTCAAGGGCTTTACATTTCAGTGTGTGCGTTTCTGCAGTTTAACTCCATTCTTCGGGGGGGATGGTTATGTAAGCTACAGCAAATGTAAATGCTTTCAATGGTTATTTATAGAAACTAGATCTCTGAAAGGAAATAGAAGTATACTGTAGTGCTTCCTGTCATGATTCTGATGTGATTTCAATGGGGTTTTGTGATTAAAAATCGTACAAACTGTATTTTAAAGCTTGCTTGAATACATACGCTCACCGGCCACTTTATTAGGTACACCTGTCCAACTGCTCGTTGATGCAAATTTCTAATCAGCCAATCACATGGCAGCAACTCAATGCGTTTAGGCATGTAGACATGGTCAAGACGATCTGCTGCAGTTCAAATCAAGCAGAAAGGGAAAGAAAGGGGATTTAAGTGACTTTGAACGTGTCATGGTTGTTGGTGCCAGACGGGCTGGTCTGAGTATTTCAGAAACTGCTGATCTACTGGGATTTTCACACACAACCATCTCTAGGGTTTACAGAGAATGATCTGAAAAAGAGAAAATATCCAGTGAGCGGCAGTTCTGTGGGCGCAGAGGTCAGAGGAGAATCCAACCTTGAGGCGGATGGGCTACAGCAGCAGAAGACCACACCGGGTGCCGCTCCCGTCAGCTAAGAACGGGAAACTGAGGCTACAATTCACACAGGCTCAACAAAATTGGACAGTAAAAGATTGGAAAAACGTTGTCTGGTCTGATGAGTCTCAATTTCTGCTGCGACATTTAGATGGTAGGCTGAGAATTTGGGGTCAACAACATGAAAACATGGATCCATGCTGCCTTGTATCAATGGTTCAGGCTGGTGGTGGTGGTGTAATGGTGTGGGGGATATTCTCTTGGCACACTTTGGGCTCATTTGTACCAATTGAGCACCACAGTGTCAACTGACCATGTCCTTGCCTTTATAACCACAGTGTATTCATCTTATGTTTACTTCCGGCAGGATAACGCACTGTGTCATAAAAAAGCCGACAAATCCGCAGCAACTGCGTGACGCTATCATGTCAATATGGACCAAAATCTCTGAGGAATTTTCCAGTACCTTGCTGAATCTATGCCTTAAAGGTTTAAGGCAGACTGAATGTAAAAGAGGGTTCCACCCGTTACTAGTACGGTGTACCTAATAAAGTGGCCGGTCAGTGTATATATTATATACACACAGTGGTGTGAAAAAGTGTTTCCCCCCTATCTGTTTGTCACACTATTTTTAATGTTTTAGATTAACAAGCAAATGTAAACATTAGTCAACGACAACACAAGTAAACACGTCATGCCATTTTGAAGGTTTTTATTAATAAGGGAAAACAAAATGCAGAACTACAAATCCCTGTGTGAAAAAGTGTTTATTCCCAAGACCTAATAATTGGTTATGCCACCATTAGCAGCAACAACTGCAATCAAACAGTTTCGATAGCTCTTAATGAGTCTGTTACAGCGCTGTGGAGGAATTTCGGCCCATTATGTTTTTGCAGAATTGTTGTAATTCAGCCACATTTGGAAGGTTTTCAAACATGAACGCCATTTAAAGGTCATAACAGAACATCTCAATTGGGTTTAGGTCAGGACTTTGACTAGGCCACTCCATAATCTTCATTTTGTTCTTTAGTCAGTCATTAGTGGACTTGCTGGTGTGCTTCAGATCATTTTCCTGCTGCAAAACTCAAGTTTGCTTCAGCTTGAGGTCACTAACAGACAGCCAGAAATTCTCCTTCAGGATATGTTAGTACAAGTCTTGAAGAGGCAAAACAGCCCCAGAGAGAGGATTTCATGAATGGAATTTAATTAACACACAAAACCATATACATGTGCAATTCTAAACACGATTAAAAATTCAAACTCACTTTATACTTTGAATGTTAATGTATATCTTCTGGGTCAAAACGGAACTGAATATGTTATATCCTTTATCTGCTAGTGTAAAATTTAAGCTGTCTGAACATGAATCAAAAAGTTAAAACGTCGTTCATGTTGAGTTCATAGAGCTACTTTTATTAAGCTGGCATAACAATCTCTCTATAAATTGAGCAAACTGAACAAGCTTCTGAAACAGGTGGCCTCAGGCTTTTGAGTTTTATAATCTTCTGATGTTTTTATTGTGTAGTGTGGCCTAAATAGATCAAAACAGGGTTTCTATACTACGCTACTCCGGTCTCTATAGATTAATACAAGAGTTATTGAAAGTGTGCAGTTTAGGAACTAGCATGATCTAAGTATAAATTCAAAGTCTGAGGTGTTTTTTTGTGAAAGAAGACGTTGAACTGAGCGCCTGTTTGATCAGCAATTGCAAAAAAGAGGCTTATTTTGATAGTTCACGGCCCGTAACAAAGACTGACCAAATGAGCAAAGCGGATTAACCCGATTTGGAGGTCATTAAATGTAACACTGAAGTACGCAGCAGAAATGTGAACTGACAAATAATGGTAAAAACAGGCCCTTTCGGGGTTGAGATTAATTTACTCAAATAAACCTCAGTGGGCTAAGAGTGGGAATATTACATTCTAGTTGACCACTGCAACAAAATGCTTTTCTTACTTAGAGTTTTTATCTTGTTTCTAGTATAAACATTTTAAAATTCTCAAAATAAGAAGCATTTTCTAGACAAGTAAAAAACATTGTTTTGTTTTCAGAAACAAAAGGTGAAAATTAAAGTGAGTTTAAAACAAGATAAATAATCTTATTTCACCCCGTTGGCAGATAATTTAGCTTGTTTTAAGGAAAAACTCAGTTCATTTTGACTTATTATTTCTGAATAAAAGAAAATGTGTCTCATTCACTGACCATGCATACACACTAATTTTGGGTGGATTGTGCATACGGATGCTTTCACAAATAAGTCATGTTTTATAAACAAATTTCGGGAGGAGCACGCGCAGAAGTTTCAGTATCAAATACGTCATTGACAATTATTCTATTATCCAATCAGTTCTTGACCAAACCCCTATATATACCAAAGCTGTCTTACCTGCAGCATCTTACGACTTTAGCATCCCTCCACCACCCCGTCACCTCACCTCTTAAGCATTACAATCCCGGGGGGAGCGTTCTGGGGCCGGGCTAGATACTTCGCTCGAATCCCAATTCCTCTCTGTTTCCTGATAAGAGGAATAACTCGAGTTTGGGTGTCTTCCCCGAGCTCAGAGCCCTCTCCCCGGACAGCACGCCAAATACGCTTTATTCTGAAACTATTGCAAGTGTGAACTCGTGAAGTCAGGATTCATCAAAACATGTGTGTTAAAATGTATGCTAACATGCTTGATAACAACTTCTACCACATGTACACAATAATCATGAATAAAGTATTTATACTTCACTCAGAACTCGGATCATACTATTTACAGGGTGAAAGAAAAGTAACTAGATATTACAAATGTTTAATACAGTATATGTAAACTGGGGGAAATAAGTATTGAACACATCACCATTTTTCCTCAGAAAACATATTTCTAAAGCTGCTGTTGACTTGATTTTTACCAGATGTTGATAACAACTAAAGAAATCTATATATGCCAAGAAAACAAATCTAATACGTTTACAAATTATGTGTGATAAATGAAATGATGCAGGGAAAAAGTATTGAACACATGAAGAAAGGAAGGTGTAAAAAGGGTTAGATGCAGCTTAAAGGCGCCTTAAAAGCTGCAGCTTAAAGACTCCTCTCATATGGAGAATGAAGTCACATGCATTGCTCAGGTGTGAGTTTCTCACAGACTTCAGCAAAGTGTCAAAATCTTGATGGTTCTGTGGGTCTCGTCTATCAAAACTGAGCTTTATTTTGTATTTGCTATTGGGTTCAAGTCAGGTGATTGGCTGGGCCATTCTATAGCTTGATTTTCTTTCTCTGAAAGCATTTGAGAGTTTCCTCGGCTGTGATTCGGTTCATTGTCTTTCTGAAATGTCCACTCTGGTTTCCTCTTCATCAACTTGCTAATGTAGATGTTGAACTGAAGCAGCTGATATTACAAATGTTTATTACAGTATATGTAGACTGGGGGAAATAAGTATTGAACACATCACCATTTTTCCTCAGAAAACATATTTCTAAAGCTGCTGTTGACTTGATTTTTACCAGATGTTGATAACAACCAAAGAAATCTATATATGCCAAGAAAACAAATCTAATACGTTTACAAATTATGTGTGATAAATGAAATGATGCACACATGAACACATGAAGAAAGGAAGGTGTCAAAAGTGCAGCTTAAAGACTCCTCTCATATGGAGAATGAAGTCACATGAATTGCTCAGGTGTGAGTTTCTCACAGACTTCAGCAAAGTGTCAAAATCTTGTTGGTTCTGTGGGTCTCGTCTATCAAAACTGAGCTTTATTTTGTATTTGCTATTGGGTTCAAGTCAGGTGATTGGCTGGGCCATTCTACGGCTTGATCTCCTTTCTCTGAAAGCATTTGAGAGTTTCCTCGGCTGTGATTTGCTTCATTGTCTTTCTGAAATGTCCACTCTGGTTTCATCTTCATCAACTTGCTAATGTAGATGTTGAACTGAAGCAGCTGATATTCATTTACTCTGAAATGCAGAGGGTTGCTGAAGAACTACTGAGAGATTTCAGCTGCTGTCTGGGCTTTCATTGCTTTTTTACACCTCCATTTCTTCACCTGTTCAATACTTTTTCCCTGTGTCGTTACATTTTATTACACAGAACTTCATTTGTAAACTAATTAGATTTGTTTTCTTTGCATATATGAATTTCTTTGGTTGTTATCAACAACTGGTGAACATTTCAAGTCAACAACAGCTTTAGAAATAGGTTTTCTGAGAAAACTGTTGACGTGTTGAATACTTATTTCCCCCCTACTGTACATAAACATGCATCTCATGTTTGCCAGCTGCACCTCACATTTTGACAGAGCGCTTAGTGCGCCTGCAGTTGAAAAAGGTTAACTACGTGCAGAAAAAGTGCCTCAGCATCAGGAACATTGATTGCTATGCATCATAAAAAGCGCAGTGCACTGCTCTTTTGGAAAAACTAAATCTTTTCTGTAGTCAACAAAACTGCAGTGCGTTGCACCTTGCGTTTTCAGAAACAAAAGCATGTTTCAAATCCAACATCACAACCTTCATTACCATTACAAAAAATTATTTTGTTTTGGTGCCATTATTGTGTCTTCTTTATTCATAATTTGTCTTCTTATACATATATATTTTTTTGTAGGAAGCCCTTATATACAGATGTTTGGGGCGTGTGCACTGCCTGACAAAAGTCTTGTTGTCGATCCCAGTTGTAAGAGCAACAAGTCATAACTTGACTTCTAGTTGATCATTTGGAAAAGTGGCAGAACTTTTCCCATGAATCATCTGTTGATCTGTATCCAAATCATCACTAATACTGCAGAAGACCAACTGGAACCTGCATGAACTCAAGATTCTCATAGAAATCAGTCAAGTTTGGTGAAGGAAAAATCATGGTTTGGGTTTACATTCAGTATGAGGGTGTGTGAGAGATCTGCAGAGTGGAGGATCAACATTAACAGCCTGAGGTATCAAGACATTTGTGCTGCCCATTACAAACCACAGGAGAAGGCAAGTTCTTCAGCAGGATAGCGCTCCTTCTCATACTTCAGCCTCCACATCAAAGCTCCTGAAAGCAAAGAAGGTCAATGTGCTCCGGGATTGGCCAGCCCAGTCACCAGAGATGAACATTATTGAGCATGTCTGGAGTAAGATGGTTGTGAATTAGGCGGAAAGTTTTCATGAGAAGTTTCGTATAAATACGTAATTATTAGTGAATGAGACCCAATAATTTTTGCTTGTCTAGAAAAAGATTGAAGGATTTAAACAGATTTCAAGAGTTCACACTTAGATAATGCTCAACTATAATAGCAGGTTTGGCATGCTGTCCCGGGAGAGAACCCTGAGCTCGGAGATAGATGAGCCCAAGGTTCCCGCCTGGTTAATGAGCATTAGGAGGGACACGAGATCAGGTGTTTCTCGAATGCTCCATGCTTCTGGCTAATGGGTGATACTGGTTGGTTAGGCATGTATACGCTGGGTGCTTGTGACTGTATTCTGATTCACTTATGTACATGTTTTTAAACTGTGGGAGGAAACCGGAGGACCCGGAGAAAACCCACGCAAACACAGGGAGAACATGCAAACTCCGCGCAGGGAGTGCCAACTGGTTCGAATGGGCCTTGAACCTGTGGCCCTCTTGCTGCGAGGCAACAGTGCTAATCACTGAGCTACCGTGTTGCCCGATCAAAGAGGAGGAGGGATAAGGGAAGGATAGGGGCTGTTGGGAGGGGGGGTTCCGAAAACAGAGATAGGGAATGAAGTTTAGCTAGAATATATATAGTAGTTTTAGAATGCTCCGATAGGCCAGCTAATGATTAGTGATGAGGATCAGCTGAAGTTGATCATATCACGTGTTCCTCTCGAAACTAGTTTATGAAACTTCCCTTAAGGATTTCTAGATATTTAGACTAGAAACAAGACAAAAACTCTTAAGTAAGGAAAGCAATTTATTTCATTGATTCATTTTTGGCTTAGTCCCTTTATTAATCAGGGGTCGCCACAGCGGAATGAACCGCCAGCTTATCCAGCACAAGTTTTATGCAGCGGATGCCCTTCCAGCTGCAACCCAGAACTGGGAAACACCACACACTCTTGCACACACATTCATACGCTACGGCCAATTAAGCTTAGCGCATGTCTTTGGACTGTGGGGAAACCCACGCCAACACGGGGAGAACATGCAAACTCCACACAGAAACGCCAACTGGCCCAGCTGGCGCTCGAACCAGCGACCTTCTTGCTGTAAGGCGATTGTGCTACCCACTGCGCCACAGTGCTGCCCTGCAGTTTATTTTTGCAGTGTAATTTATATTCTGTCCTTCGTATTTCCTGTAGTGGTCCAGTGTCGTATATTTTGACTCTAGCAGTGAAATGTTGTTAAGCGCAGTTTTAGTGACTTATCACAGCACACTGCGTTTCTCCTCATCTGCGCTCAGCAACTGCTGCAGTAAAGATCTTGACAGCTCGAATGAAAACTCTGGGGGGAAAAAAGCGGCTGGTGTGCGTCAGAGAAGAAAGAGGTGCGATTATAGCCGAGTATAGCACAGTTTCTTGCTGATGAATTGTGTTGTGCTTCACTTATATCCCAAGGCGTTAAGATCAAGTGTTATTGTTAAGAGGTATAAAAGTTTATTTTAAAGGAATAAACTGGCGTCATTTACTCCCCCTCATGTTGTTTCAGACCTCTGTGTTGTGTTTTTTCTTCCCTGGAGCACAAAAGTAGATGTTTCAGAGGCGATGTTAACTCATTTCTATACAATGAAAATGAATAGTGACGTGGAAAAATGCAGATTTTAGTGTTGTGTATTAGAAAGTTTGCACCTCAAGCAATACGCTTATTTCACGTGGCAGCCATTTTAAAACACGAAAGCGAGGCTGCGGTGGGAAGTAACCCGGAAGTATAGGATCAGCACTGTAAACATTGCATCAACATGCTGTGGACTACAAACCTCCAGCTGTTGCTGCGATTTCAAAATTTTACATATGGTGTAAACATCACTTTAATATCATTCAGTTCAGTTTAATTTAAACAATTACAAATCATATTAGGCATCAAACAAAATCACAATCTCTTTGAGAGTAATAGGCTTAAGTATCCTCCTAGGCCAGGCATGGGCAAACTCGATCCTCGAGGGCCGGTGTCCCTGCAGAGTTTTGCTCCAACACTAATCAAACACACCTGAACACCCTAATTAGTGTCTTCAAGATCACTAGAAAGCTACAAGCAGGTGTGTTTGATTAGGGTTGGTGCAAAACTATGCAGGGACACCGGCCCTCCAGGATCGAGTTTGCCCATCCCTGTCCTAGCCTATAGCTCATGGCACCAGGTAAACACCGTGGTGGCTTTCCTGCTTCAGCCCATGTAACCCAGTGAGCGATAAAACAATGCGGTCATCTGTAGCACACCCTTATGTTGTCTGTAATAGTGTTAGTTTAAAAACGTCCATTTACTGCTAACATTTAAGTGGTCAGAAGGCAGGCAGCAGACAGGAGCAAACTATAAAACAAGGCAGGGGTCTAACACGGCAAAACAAGCCAAGGAAAATGTGTCGTAATGTTCCCACCACTGTTCACAAGACTCAGCCCTGATGTGTTTGTGTGTGCGCGCTGTATAAATAGTCCTTGTAATCAGTTCCCAGCTCTAAGTGCGTGTCAAAATGAGGAACAGGTGCGGTTGAGCGGTGCATGACTGGATCTTGTAGTCCATATACCGGCAGATTTGTAATCTTTTAGCAATCTGCATGTTTATCAGTGATGTGCCAGGATTAAATCGCTGGTGATTGTGACAGGACCACAGACACCTGCATCGCGAAATGCAGAGCTTTTTATCCCAAACGGCGTGCAGTATCAAATTCCATTAAAACTACACTCTTCCAGCAGTTCATACTCTCATTCAATATCTTGTTTGTCACGGGGGGCATGCATGAAATGTTCCTGAATGAAAGTGAGAGTTCCAAACTGCAGTTAAAGTCAACAAATTAAAAATGAAACACCCCAAATTTCATGAAACTCCGGAGGAAATGCGGATAGTGCAGTGATGCAATGACGTTAATCGAATTATGTGCTATAACATGTAAAACAGGATCATGAAAGTAACACTCAAAAAGCAACTCAAGTAAATACCTTAATCTTATTATTGTCTTCGATTGTCAATTCGATTACTAATGCACATGTAAACTTAGTCAATGAGTGTATCATAAAACAGCTTCATTGCTCAAACGTTAATTTCCCGAAGTGTCCATCAGTTGTATTTTGCTAACTCCTTCATTCCAAAGGGCCCTTCAAAGTGGTCAGTTTTGATCACAACGGTTTGGAATAACACTTCAAAATGGCGGCCATTTTTTTTTTTTCACTCTGAATGCCCTCTGGAGGGTAATATATTTGATTTGGGATGCACCCTATGTTTAAGCAGTGATGCCAGCAGAATTGGGCTACTTTTGATCTGTGTCTATGGGTTGTTTTTTATTTAATTAAATGTTTTATTTTCATTTATTTACATTCACGTGTTAAATAATTTAGCTGAACCATCTTCAAAGGAGGACAATAGAACCAATCAAAACAACAAAAGAGTACAGTAACTCAAACTGTTCAAGGAAACCGATTGTAACAAACCATTAATCCTATTGAGTACTACTGAACTTAATCCATTTGAGTAAATGAAGCAATTTGAGCACAGTAAAACCCAATAAGGGAAGAGAACTCAAACCAACTGAGTACTGTAAAACTCAATAAGGCAACTCAAACCGTTTGAGGAAGCCGATTGCTACAAACCATTTGAGTTAAAAAAACTAACCCTAATGAGTTCTGTGAACTTAATCCATTAGAGTAAACAAAGCAATTTGAGCACAGTAAAACCCAATGAGTGAAGAGAACTCAAACCAACTGAGTACTGTAAAACCCAATAAGTTAAGTCAACTCAAACCATTTGAGGAAACCGATTGCTACAGTACAAACCATTTGAGTTAATAAACGTATCTATATATATATACTGTGAACTTACTCCATTTGAGTTAATAAATGTATCTATATATATACTGTGAACTTACTCCTTTTGAGTTAATAAACGTATCTATATATATATACTGTGAACTTACTCCATTTTAGTTAATAAACGTATCTATATATGTACTATGAACTTACTCCATTTGAGTTAAACATATCTATATATATACTGTGAACTTACTCCATTTGAGTTAATAAACGTATCTATATATATATACTGTGAACTTACTCCATTTGAGTTAATAAACATATCTATATATATACTGTGAACTTACTCCATTTGAGTTAATAAACGTATCTATATATATATACTGTGAACTTACTCCATTTGAGTTTCCATTTGAGGTATTTAATTAACTCATCACCTTCAACACTGAGTTCAAAACTCTTTTCAAATGAGTAGACTAAATGAACTCAAATTTAATTAAGTAAGTTTTGAGTTAACTAGACTCATTTCACGTGATAAAGTTGACTGTTGGGTTTTACAATGTGTGTGAGTTCTGACAAATCCCAGTCTGTAACAGGCCTTTTCTTCTGGTATTGGTTGAATGTCCGTTTCTGAAGCCAGAACGGATCATGCCCAAGAGGCTGTTCTGTGTGAGAAAATCTGAGACTTGTACTCGCTGAAGTGGTCTTTAGTTTTCTAAAAGAGTGGGTTTCTTAAGCAGTGGGTCTATCTAAGCCTGCTTGAATGCTGTGGGAAAGTCACCAAAGTGTTGATAATGTGAGTGAATGAAGGTCAAAAGATCAGAAAAATAGCATACGCCCTCCCCTTAGACCCTGACCATTAGGAAATCAGGAAAGTAGATAAAAGAGATGGACCATAACAGCAGTTGTAAACAGGAACATGTCTCCCTCGTCACCCTATGAATCCACCAAAACCCGTATTAACACTTATAGTTGCCATGTAGTCAGAATTTATATAATTTATTTATATAATGAATTTATTATAATGTTTTTTATGTAGCTGTTATAAACGTATCTGTGCACTTTATTATTTTGTAAAATAAAGATTTGCCCTCATAAACTTTAATCAAACACCATAACCTTCCCTCACCCTCAAAATGACTTTTCTTCAGTTCCTGGTCACATGGAATTCCTTTAGGGCGGAGCTATCAGTCCTTTACGGAGGGGCTATCAGTGTCGTTTTTGCTCTGAATTCAACCATTCGTCAATCTTCCTTCATCTTTGTCAATCTTCCTTCGCCACGCCCATCTTTCAGCAATCCAATCAGTTCTTAAAAACGAAATTATGCACCACCCCCTATGTTTTGTTCTCATTTCAAGTGGACGTAGTTTAGCAGCAAAAAAAAGGACAATCTTAACTTCTGTTTCATAGCGACTTTAAACTTGCACTCTGAGAATGGAAGTTCTCACATGATCACGGTTGAAAGTGAAAACTGGGGGGTTGGGGGGGGGGGGGGGCATATTGCGCCAAAACGCACACCACACACCAGCTGATTGGTGGAGAGGAGACAGAGTGATGAAGCCAATTATGATATGGGGATGGTTAGGAGGCCATGATGGACAGTTGGCAGATTTGGCCAGGATTAAACCCCTACTCTTTTTTGAAGAGCGTCCTGGGATTTTTAACGACCACAGAGTCGGGACCTCAGTTTAACGTTTCATCCGAAAGACGGCGCTCACTGAGCAGTATAGAATCCCCATCAATATACTGGGGCGTTAGGACACGCACAGAACGCAGGTTGAGCGCCCCCTGCTGGCCTCACTAACACCACGTCCAGCAGCAATCTACCTCTCCCATGTGGTCTCCCATCCAGGTACTGACTTAGCTTCAGTGGGCGACCACGTGAGAGTTGTTCAATGTTGATTCAAAGTGCTTTCCAAGTATAAGAAAACACTATTTTTTAGGTGTATCTAGATGTTTTAGAGAGCAGTCTACACAGTGATTTTGTAGCTATCCAACTGAAAATAGCAAATTAGTTGTCGCTCTCAGTATCTTTCTTCATCACCAAACTTGACCTTGTGTGTGCTGTATTGACGTGTATTGTACAGAACCGTTTTCTGCATTACAGTCGCTGATTCTCCTGTTTGTCTACCCTGGTAAGCTATGATATTTGTCCACATCCAGTCATTCCACTTTAAACAAGCTTGGCATAGATTACTAGGTCACACTTTATAATAAGGTTTAATAGTTAAATATATTGACAAACATAAACTAAGTATAATTTAATTATTAATCATAGTTCAACATTAAGAAATCCCTTTTTAACATCCAAATTCATCATTGTTAGCATGAATTTATTTTCATTAACTAACATGAACAAATACTGTAACACACTCACCGGCCACTTTATTAGGTACACCTGTCCAGCTGTTCGTTAATCCAAATTTCTTATCAGCCACTCACATGGCAGCAACTCAGTGCATTTAGGCATGTAGACATGGTCAAGACGAAGCATCAGAATGGGGAAGAAAGGTGATTTACGTGACTTTGAACGTGGCGTTGTTGTCGGGGCCAGACTTGCTGGTCTGAGTAATTCAGAAACTGCTGATGTACTGCGATTTTCATGCACAACCATGTCTAGGATTTACAGAGAATGGTCTGAAAAAGAGGAAATATCCAGTGAGCGACAGCTCTGTGTGCACAAATGCCTTGTTGATGCTAAAAGACAGAGGAGAATGGCCAGACTGGTTCCAGCTGATAGAAAGGCAACAGTAACTCAAGTAAGCACTCGTTACAACCGAGGTCTGCAGAAGAGCATCTCTGAACACTCAACACGTCCAACCTTGAGGCGGATGGGCTACAGCAGCAGAAGACCACACCGGGTGTACTCCTGTCAGCTAAGAACAGGAAACTGAGGCTACAATTCACACAGGCTCACCAAAATGGGACAATAGAAGATTGGAGAAACGTTGCCTGGTCTGATGAGTCTCCATTTCTGCTGAGATATTTAGATGGTAGGCTGATAATTTGGCGTCAACAACATGAAAACATGGATCCATCCTGCCTTCAGTTCACTGTACTCAAATGGCCTCCACAGTCACCAGATCTCAATCCGATAGAACACCTTTGCGATGTGGTGGAATGGGAGATTCGCATCATGGATGTGCAGCCGACAAATCTATAACCTTGTTTATCTACGCCACGAAGGATTAAGGCAGTTCTGAAGGCAAAAGAAGGTGCAACCTGGTACTGTACCTAATAAAGTGGCCAGCAAGTGTAAATGTATTGTTCATTATTTGTTTATATTGGTAAACGCATTAACTAACATTAACTAATACAACCTTATTGTAAAGTGTTACCAATTGCTACTGCATGTTTAGCTATCAACATTAGATCACCACCAAATTTAGCAGCAAACCTTTGACGTCAAATCCATACCATTTTAAGTTGGGATTTTTCATCTCCCTGCTGGCTGCTCGAAAGTTACCCATTATTATTGGAAGCCAGAAGAAGGGGTCATGAGAACGGGCTGAATCCCTCTGAGGAACCAAGAGATGGAGTAACCGCTTTTAGCATTTACAGATAAGGAATAACTGAGTGTTTACTTATAGATCCTTGCAACAATGATCATCGGCTCGCTCTCTTTTTGGTGCGGATGTCAGTCAGAATCACAGAGGAAGCTCAGATGTACCTTTAGAAAATCCTCAAGCGTTCAGAAACATCCCATAAGCGTAATAGACTTATTTGGTGTTCAATTTTGTAGGCAGACATGTCTGAATTTAGTTCGAAAGGAAGTAAAAATGGAATATTTCACAAGTCCTAATGCATTCCTTAGTGCTGTTTTTTATGTCTTCACGCATCCCTCCTCCAAATCTTCTCTTGGACACGTCTGAAATGAGGCTTTAGGAGAGAGACGTTCAGTTTGCAGTCGTAAAAACAAGCTTTATATGTAGGAGGGATTGTGGTATTAGTTTGAAGGATTTTACCATTGCTGTTCCTCCCAGCAGCACCTCAATGCTTCGTCTCGTCTGAAGTCTGTTAAATCAGAGTTGTGAGCTTCTGATATCAATCTAAAAGTCATTTACAGCGAGACTGCGGTTTATCATCATCCCACACGCCGTATTAACTCGCAGCTTTCTCCAGGAAAATCAGAATACAGCTGGGTTTAGAGAAACCGATCACCTGAAAATGAAAACAGTTCATGTCCACCGAAAATGTTCGCCCCGTGTTGGCGTGGGGTTCCTCTGTATGCCAATGTTACGTAGGTGAAAATATGTTCATTTATACCAAATCACTGTTTCATTATAAATAAACAGTTAAACGGTCAGTAATATGTTTATTATCATTTACAAAAGACTAAATAAATAGTATACATCAGCAGCAAATACATTAGCAAACAGTTCAGCTTATTAAAGCTAATAGCTATTATAATGAAAAAGAATCAAGCTATCAAATCTCATTAGCCATTTCTTCACCGTATAACTTACACATTCTGATTAAAGAGCAGCGAATGAATCTCATTTATTTAGATTTATTTCGTTTGATTGACAGGTGCCACTTTAAAAATGCACACATCTAACGTTACAACGAAAGCATTCGATTGCCTTCCTAACCTTTTATGCTCATTTAGGACGAAATTAGTTGTGTTTGAAAAAACCCACCAAGATCGACATCTTTAGATATTATTATTATTATTAATTATGTGTATATGTCTGTTTAAACACGCACCCAAAACCCAGACTTTCCCTCCGCTTCAAATCACATGTACAGAATCCGTCTGGGAAACAGCGTCTATTAATCACTATGGAGCACGTCAGCTGACAGTCACGCACTGCTATATGACTGTTTTGAGAACTGCATATGAAAGGGAGACGGCACCTGTAATGAAAAGGAAAGGGAATCCTGTCATTTTTATATTTATTTCAAAGTGTTTTCATGCCTAAACAAAGCAAAAGCACAGAACAGACTCATATTTAAGGGTAAGGGGCGGCCCCTGGTGGTTCGGCGGTATGGGTTGCGTATAGGGAGGATCGGCTCTTTAATGCTTATTTGCCAACCTTAAGATAAAAACTGAAAATATGGGAGAAATATAGGAAAATAGCTTCACGGGATGATAGCGGGATAGAATTGTAAAATACGGAAGAATCCCGGAAAAAACGGGAGGGTTGACAGGTATGTATTTATTGTCCAACTATTGTCCTATGAAGAGGGCCACTGTACTGCATAATTTAGCCCTAACCCTAATCAGCCACACGTGACTGTAGCTCTCTAGTGATCTTGAAGACTGTCACAAAGGCCAGAGATCTAGCCCTTGCAGATTACTGGAAAACATTCACTCGAACTACAATTCTGAACTGCACTACATTTCCCATCAGGCACCTCACACACACAGCAGTTTCGGATCACCACTGATTACTAGCACACAGCTGTAGCTCATGAAGTTTGATTAGTTGGACTATATATCTATATATAAAGGTTTTCAATGGGTGACACCGTGACGCAGTGGGTAGTGC
>NC_079449.1:46101631-46150570 GCF_903798145.1 Danio aesculapii
GTCTAGATTAGGTCAAGGTATGTCAAAAAAAGTCTTATTAAGGCAGATCAAATCTTACCTTTATTTACTTTAATCAAGATTAATTTCAATCAAGTCAAATCTAATTAAGGTCAAGTCTAATTTAAGCCAAGCCAAGGCTAGATTAAGGGATGTCAAAAAAGTCTGTTTAAGGCTAATCGAATCTAATTTAGGTTTAGTCAAGTCTAATTTATGCTAAATGTAATTAAAGTCTAAATTAATGTCCAATTTAAGTCTAATTTAAGTCTAGTAATTTCTAATCAAATGTGATTATAGTCCACGCACATGAAATCAAATTAATCTCAAGTTTACTTTATGTCAAGGCATGGCCAAATTAAGGCAAATCTAATTTAAGTCTACACAAATCAATTCAAGGAATGTCTCATTTAAGACTCGCAACAGTCTAATTATTGCTTTAATTATTACTGTATAGTCTAGTGTAGTCTAGGTTTATTTTAAGCCATTTGAAAATCTATTTAAGTTATGACATGTCTAATTTAAGTGAGATCCAGTCAGCTAATCTAGGTTAAATCAGATTAAGGTCAAGTCTAATTTAAGTGGAGTTGACTCTAGGCCTATTTTAAGACAACATATTTCGAGTTTAATTCAGGACAAGTCAAGTCTAATTTTAGGCAAGTCAGATTAAGATCAAGTCTAATTTATTTTAAGTCACGTCTACTCAAGCTTGGGATTAATTAAATCTCTTTTAGGTCAAGTCTACTTACGCTAAAGTCAAAAATCAGAAATTAGCACCATTTACCCGTCTTTCCTCTGCCTCTCGATTCAGCCATAGGGCAGATGGTACACTAAAAGTCTAATTTATGGTAAGTCTAATTAAAGTCTAAATTAATGTCCAATTTAAGTCTAATTTAAGTCTAGTAATGTCTAATCAAATGTGATTATAGTCCACGCAAATGAAATCGAATTAATCTCAAGTTTACTTTATGTCAAGGCATGGCCAAATTAAGGCAAATCTAATTAAAGTCTACACAAATCAATTCAAGGAATGTCTCGCAGCAAAGTCTTGTTATTGCCAAATCTAATGTAAACAGTGTACTGTATAGTCAAGTGTAGTCTTAGTCTATTTTAAGCCATTTCAAATCTAGCTTAAGTCAAAACACTTCCAGTTTAGTTATTTAAGGTAAAGTCAGTTTACGTAATTTAAGTTATGACATGTCTAATTTAAGTGAGATCCAGTCAATTAATCTAGGTTAAATCAGATTAAGGTCAAGTCTAATTTAAGTCTACACAAATCAATTCAAGGAATGTCTCATTTAAGACTCGCAACAGTCTAATTACTGCCTTAATTATTACTGTATAGTCTAGTGTAGTCTAGGTTTATTTTAAGCCATTTGAAAATCTATTTAAGTTATGACATGTCTAATTTAAGTGAGATCCAGTCAGCTAATCTAGGTTAAATCAGATTAAGGTCAAGTCTAATTTAAGTGGAGTTGACTCTAGGCCTATTTTAAGACAACATATTTCGAGTTTAATTCAGGACAAGTCGAGTCTAATTTTAGGTAAGTCAGATTAAGATCAAGTCTAATTTATTTTAAGTCACGTCTACTTAAGCTTAGGATTAATTAAATCTCTTTTAGGTCAAGTCTACTTACGCTAAAGTCAAAAATCAGAAATTAGCACCATTTGCCCGTCTTTCCCCTGCCTCTCAATTCAGCCATAGGGCAGATGGTACATTAAAAGTCTAATTTATGATAAGTCTAATTAAAGTCTAAATTAATGTCCAATTTAAGTCTAATTTAAGTCTAGTAATGTCTAATCAAATGTGATTATAGTCCACGCAAATGAAATGGAATTAATCTCAAGTTTAATTCATGTCAACGCATGGCCAAATTAAGGCAAATCTAATTAAAGTCTAGTCTACTCAAATCACTTCAAGGAACGTCTCGCAGCAAAGTCTTGTTATTGCCAAATCTAATGTAAACAGTGTACTGTATAGTCAAGTGTAGTCTAAGCCTATTTTAAGCCATTTCAAATCTAGCTTAAGTCAAAACACATCCAGTTTAGTTATTTAAGGTGGGGTCAGTTTACGTAATTTAAGTTGTGACATGTCTAATTTAAGTGAGATCCAGTCAATTAATATAGGTTAAGTCAGATTAAGGTCAAGTCTAATTTAAGTCTACACAAATCAATTCAAGGAATGTCTCATTTAAGACTCGCAACAGTCTAATTATTGCCTTAATTATTACTCTATAGTCTAGTGTAGTCTAGGTTTATTTTAAGCCATTTGAAAATCTATTTAAGTTATGACATGTCTAATTTAAGTGAGATCCAGTCAGCTAATCTAGGTTAAATCAGATTAAGGTCAAGTCTAATTTAAGTGGAGTTGACTCTAGGCCTATTTTAAGACAACATATTTCGAGTTTAATTCAGGACAAGTCGAGTCTAATTTTAGGCAAGTCAGATTAAGATCAAGTCTAATTTATTTTAAGTCACGTCTACTCAAGCTTGGGATTAATTAAATCTCTTTTAGGTCAAGTCTACTTACGCTAAAGTCAAAAATCAGAAATTAGCACCATTTACCCGTCTTTCCTCTGCCTCTCGATTCAGCCATAGGGCAGATGGTACACTAAAAGTCTAATTTATGGTAAGTCTAATTAAAGTCTAAATTAATGTCCAATTTAAGTCTAATTTAAGTCTAGTAATGTCTAATCAAATGTGATTATAGTCCACGCAAATGAAATGGAATTAATCTCAAGTTTAATTCATGTCAACGCATGGCCAAATTAAGGCAAATCTAATTAAAGTCTAGTCTACTCAAATCACTTCAAGGATCGTCTCGCAGCAAAGTCTTGTTATTGCCAAATCTAATGTAAACAGTGTACTGTATAGTCAAGTGTAGTCTTAGTCTATTTTAAGCCATTTCAAATCTAGCTTAAGTCAAAACACATCCAGTGTAGTTATTTAAGGTAAAGTCAGTTTACGTAATTTAAGTTATGACATGTCTAATTTAAGTGAGATCCAGTCAATTAATCTAGGTTAAGTCAGATTAAGGTCAAGTCTAATTTAAGTCTACACAAATCAATTCAAGGAATGTCTCATTTAAGACTCGCAACAGTCTAATTATTGCCTTAATTATTACTGTCTAGTTTAGTCTAGGTTTATTTTAAGCCATTTGAAAATCTATTTAAGTTATGACATGTCTAATTTAAGAGATATCCAGTCAGCTAATCTAGGTAAAATTAGATTAAGGTCAAGTCTAATTTAAGTGGAGTTGACTCTAGGCCTATTTTAAGACAACATATTTCGAGTTTAATTCGGGACAAGTCGAGTCTAATTATAGGTAAGTCAGATTAAGATCAAGTCTAATTTATTTTAAGTCACGTCTACTTAAGCTTGGGAATAAATAAATCTCTTCTAGGTTAAATCTACTTGCGCTAAAGTCAAAAATGTCTAATCAAATGTGATTATAGTCCTCGCAAATGAAATCAAATTAATCTCAAGTTTAATTCACGTCAACGCATGGCCAAATTAAGGCAAATCTAATTAAAGTCTAGTCTACTCAAATCAGTTCAAGGAACATCTCGTTAAAGACTCGCAGCAAAGTCTTGTTTTTGCCAAATCTAATGTAAACAGTGTACTGTATAGTCAAGTGTAGTCTAAGCCTATTTTAAGCCATTTCAAATCTAGCTTAAGTCAAAACACATCCAGTTTAGTTATTTAAGGTGGGGTCAGTTTACGTAATTTAAGTTATGACATGTCTAATTTAAGTGAGATCCAGTCAATTAATCTAGGTTAAGTCAGATTAAGGTCAAGTCTAATTTAAGTGGAGTTGACCCTAGGCCTATTTTAAGACCATGCATTTCAGGTTTAATTCAGGACAAGTCAAGTCTATAGGTAGAGTCAGATTCAGATCAAGTCACGTCTAATTCAGCTTGCGTCTAGTTAATTCTAATTTAGGTCAAGTCTACTTGCGCTGAAGTCAAAAATCTGAAATTAGCACCACTTGTCCGTCTGCCTTTCATCTCTCAGCTCAGCCATTGGGCAGCCGGTACACTAAAAGTGTCCCGAACAGAGGCATTTGGTCTGCTTCTTCTCATTTACTGCTCTAGTTGAGTATTCTGAGCTTGTGATTTTCATCTTTAATTACTGCTATGGATGTGAGCGGCAGTGGGAGAGATAATCAGAGAGCGTGCGTGAGCTCACATTAACTGCAGACTCATTATACGCCCTGGATATTGAATGCTTCTTTAATGGACGACGTTAATGGCAGCCTGTAATGGACTGGTTTTACACTAGCGCCGATCGATTTCTTTCTCAAACGCAGATGTCGGATCTTAATAGAGGCTGAGAGATTGGGCTGGATTTTGGGAGGGATGGAGAGGGATGGGTTTTTTTGTATCACCTCTCCCACGTGCAGTTCCTTGTTGTTGGTAATCCCGGTTGGTGAAGCCAGCTTGTTTACTGCCTGATGCCTATATTGTGGCTGGACGATATTAAGTTGTTGTGAATGCTAGCAAATGACTGGCTTTGAGATTATGCTGAACGTGATAAAACTTGTCGATTTCAGTTGTAGTAAGAAAATAGTTAGAAAATGTCCTTCTGTTGGGTCACCACACACTATGTAGTTGTATCAATCAGCAAAAATAAAAAATAATAATAATAATAAATTAGTAATGTCAAATAAAATTAAGTTAAATAAAATGAAAGTCAAATAAAAATGAAGTAAAATAGCATTAAATAAAATAGTACAGTAAAATAAAAAAGTTAAATAAAATAAAACAAAATACAAGAAAAATTAAATAAGTCAAATAAAGTAAAATTGTAAAATAAAATAAAATAAAAGTAAAGAAAAAAATAAAGTAAAATAAAATTGTAAATTAAAATAAAATAAAATAAAATAAAAGTGAAGAAAAAATAAAGTAAAATAAAATAATAAAGTAAAATAAAATAAAATAAAAGTAAAGAAAAAAATTAAGTAAAATAAAACAATAAAGTAAAATAAAATAAAATAAAAGTAAAGAAAAAAATAAAGTAAAATAAAACAATAAAGTAAAATAAAATAAAAGTAAAGAAAAAAATAAAGTAAAATAAAACAATAAAGTAAAATAAAATAAAATAAAAGTAAAGAAAAAAATAAAGTTAAATAAAATTGTAAATTAAAATAAAATAGAATAAAATAAAATAAAAGTAAAGAAAGAAATTAAGTAAAATGAAATTGTAAATTAAAATAAAATAAAATAAAAGTAAAGAAAAAAATAAAGTAAAATAAAATTGTAAATTAAAATAAAATAAAATAAAATAAAAGTGAAGAAAAAAATAAAGTAAAATAAAATAATAAAGTAAAATAAAATAAAATAAAATAAAAGTAAAGAAAAAATAAAATAAAACAATAAAGTAAAATAAAATAAAATAAAAGTAAAGAAAAAATTAAAGTAAAATAAAATTGTAAATTAAAATAAAATAAAATAAAAGTGAAGAAAAAAATAAAGTAAAATAAAATAATAAAGTAAAATAAAATAGTAAAATAAAATAAAGTAGTAAAATAAAATAAAAAAACAAAGTAAAATAATGTAACATAAAAAACTAAGTAAAATAGTAAAGTAAAATAAAAAAGAAAAGAAAATAGTAAAGTAAAATAAAATAAAATAAAAATAATAAAATAACAAAATAAAATGGTAAAATAAATTAAATAATAAAGTAAAATAAAAGTAAAATGAAGCAAAATAAAATAAAACAGACAAGTTATACACTTTATACTGTTGCATTTTCAAAATATAATAAACATTAACATGTAAGCTCATTAATATTAATAATTATTATTATTATTATTATTATTATTATTATTATTATTATTATTATTATTATTGTACCTATTATTGCTCATGTTTTCTTGTCATTAAATAAAAAAAATTAACTAATAATTCTACGAATAAAATATTGCATTCATTCACTCACGCATTCATTCATCCATTCACACTTAAAATTGGCAAAAATAAAATTACAAAATACTGCTGCTATTTTCTTTCCAAGAAACGTTAATGAAAAGCAAAAACACCTAAAAACGGACATAAAATATAAATTGAGAAATATTTTAAAATTTAATTATGAGTGGAATGACAGAAAAGAGGCTAGCCCAGCCATCACAGGTATGTATAAAATTGGTATCCTGTCTCAGCGGTTATTTACATATTTTTCTAGTCACCAATCCGCCGTTGTTTCGACTGCACAATGTAACAACTGACCACTCAAGAGACTTTTGCTGATTTATCCAGTGCCGTTTCAGCAACACACCATCATAAAAATCACACAGATGTTCATTGATGTGATGCCAGACACACTGAAAAAGATGATTTATTGGATTTACAAGGTAAGTGGCTGCAAACAGTTTATATGGGCTGAATTTAGACCTCCATTCATTGTCTTTTTGGCTTAGTCCCTTTATTAATCAGGGGTTGCCACAGCGGAATGAACCGCCAACTTATCCAGCAAATGTTTTACACAGCGGATGCCCTTCCAGCTGCAATCCAGTACTGGGAAACACCCATACACACTCATTCACACACACTACGGCCTATTTAGTTTATTCAATTCACCTGTAGCGCATGTCTTTGGACTGTGGGGAAACCGGAGCAGCTGGAGGAAACCCACGTCAACACGGGGAGAACAGGCAAACTCCACACAGAAATACCAACTGACCCAGCTGGAACTTGAACCAGCGACCTTCTTGCTGTGAGGCCACAGTGCTAACCACTGAGCCACTGTGATGCCAGTTTGCAACCACCTATCTTTAAAAAAATTGAGTAAATCCAATGCATATTTCTTTTAGTGCAAGTGTGTGTGCACGTGCACAATAAAGTGCAACAAGTGAATCCAAAAATCACCTCAAACAAATCCATCAGCGACTTCAGAGAAATCATTAAAACAAAGCTGTAGATTTCCAGAGCAGCTCATTTTCATTCGCACCACAAGAGCGCTTCCCAAAACCAAAGCAGCTCTCGTTGCATGTCAAAACCTCTCTGAAATAGATGGAATTCATTACAGCACATTTGCGGCAGTTTAAAACGTGCCGCTTTTCACCTCAGACGAGTAATTGCGTGCACATCTGGGACGCCGGCGTGAGGAGAATCATCAATGGCTTTTTTTTTTTGGTTTGTGTCTGTCATTGAACTCCAAAAACAGACATAAAGAGGTCACAAAGTTTGATGCTAACAGGAAACAGAAAGACAGAAAACAGGCCTTTTTTTCGAGAGAGATCTTCTGTTCGCTGGCGCTCAGATCTTCCACCTCCCTGTGGTTTCTTGGCACATCAATAAAGTTGCTGTTTCCATTCTTGGTTAATCTCCACCCACCCCTCCTCTACCCATCCTCAGTCTCTCAATAACCCACATAGGAAGTGTGGAGGATGGGATTAAACGTCTTACCTTAATGAAATGCAATCTAATAAAGAGGGAGCAATGACAGACTGCATGCTGGAGGCGCTGCTTTTAACAGATTTCGCCTTGAGGTGAGACTCTTCTAAGCCCATGTCCACATATATACAGATATTTTCATAAACTGAGATTTCCGGGCCATTTTTTTTAAGTCTCTGTCCACATGGAAATGCAAAAACTCATTGTGATGTATGTTAAGGGCACGCCGAACCAGCAGGTGGCGATAAAAGTCTTTTATGCTGGGTTCACAATAAACGTGGAATTAAATATTTGCATGAGCACACTGCATACAAGTCAGTGGCTGCATCCAAAATCGCATACTTCCATACTGTATAGTATGCTAAAACCCAACCCAGGCTCATTCTGAAAACGTAGTCGTATATACGTTTCTGGAGACCCCGAAATACATCCCGGGAGGTACGTATTTTTGCAGTTTTTGTTTTCGCGAATCCACGATAAGCCACTGTGTGTGCTTTTTCATATCTCAAATTTCTCTCGCGCCCACTGTTCTCGCGTAAAACCACCAGAGGCCGCTGTTGACTGACTGACTGACTGACTGACTGAATGACTGACTGGCCGACCACCAATCGACTGACCCTCCCTCCTCCTTCCCTAAACCCAGGCAATTTTATCGATTGTCCCGCCCACCCACTTCCCTAAACCCAACCAACAATTTACAAAAGCCGTTCAGAAAAAGAAAAGCAGATTTTTACCACGTTTTCGGATTTTACCACATTCTCACCCTGTTATTTACTTGTTTATTTTATTTTTGGATTCTGTTTTTATCTTACCTGATTTCTGGAACCGTTCTTCCCCGAACTCGAACCTCGTAGTCCTGGTCAGCTCCTCTCTGGAGGTAAGCGGTCAGCTGGTAAGCCAAAATGGAACGGCGCCATACTGCCTCGTAGTGTTCATTTAAAAAAAATTTAATGCAGCCATACGTACCTCCGGCTACATAATTTGCGGTGTCCAGAAACATACAAAGGACTACGTTTTCAGAATAAGCCTGTGTTGAATTCAAAGTACCCGGGATGACCTACTACTTCCAGCGAGATTCTGAAGTGTGCATCCGATGGCCGCTACACAATCCCTTGATGCACCACGAGAGAAATCATGAATGGAAGTGAAGTGACGCAACTGAGGCGGGTAGGTCACGTGATGATGACAAAATGGTGTATGTAGTACGTCCGAGTTCCATTCATATTACTGACAGTCATACCGGGGAGGAGGAGGGAGGGGGGTGTTGTGTTGCGTAGGTTGTAGGTTGTGAGGCGACCTTCAACCGTTTTCTCAGAGGATGACAAGCTGACAAAGCATTGCTGTCACTCTGATACAAGTCTTACTTATGGAGAAAATTACAAAGCACTGCAGTGTTTGGGTGTTCTGTGTTTGTCTGAGATAATTAGTCTTCCGAAATGTGTATATTCCATACAAGCTGAAGCTGATCGGTCAATTCTTGTCACGTGACTCGCAGTGTGCTTGAGGGATTCTTTGGTGTGAGTGTGTCACCTCCATTGGAAACAGTGCAAACTCTAGAAAAGCGATTTGCGAAAGGTCCCTAAAAGGCCACCATCATTTGCGATCTCCATCAGTTGATCTTCTTGCTCAGCCATGGTGGATTCACCTGATTTGTTGACAAATGAGTTGTCATTCACTGGGCCTTTTCCTCTTAGCAAAGAAACTCCAAAGTCCTCTGTCACTTACTCATTATGCTGCTTGTGGTTTAAATGCGGGCGCTAAAGTGACCGAGATGTAAGCGAAAGTGGCCCACAGGATCAATGTGACTACTCGTCTGTCACTGTGGTCTTTCAGGAATCAGTCTCATGCACTCCACTACTCCATGACGACAATAACAAGAGACCTCCTCCAAGATATCATTAGGTTTACTCTGAAAGCAGGGGTCACCAAACTTATTCCTGGAGGGCCGGTGTCCTGCAGATTTTAGCTCCAACCCTATTCAAACACACCTAAACAAGCTAACCAAGGTCTTACTAGGTATACTTGAAACATCCAGGCAGGTGTGTTAAGGCAAGTTGGAGCTAAACTCTGCAGGGACATCGGCCCTCCAGGACCGAGATTGGTGACCCCTGGCCTAAAGGATCAGATCAGGGGTCACCAAACTTGTTCCTGGAGGGCCGGTGCCCTACAGATTTTAGCTCCAACCCTATTCAAACACACCTGAACAAGCTAACCAAGGTCTTACTAGGTATACTTGAAACATCCAGGCAGGTGTGTTAAGGCAAGTTGGAGCTAAACTCTGCAGGAACACCGGCCCTCCAGGACCGAGATTGGTGACCCCTGGATCAGATCAAATAGACGTTGTGCTTATGTTTGTAACGTTTTTCTTAACGTTTTATTTGACAGGGTCTTATTTTTTTACTGAACATACACTGAACCGTACTAAACAGTGATGCAAAAATCGAACCAAACTGTATGAAATCTGTAATGTTGCACCCCTACACGTGTTGTGCAAGAATATCACACATACATCAAGCAAATCCCAGCCACATACATTCAGGGGCATAAATAGATAAGCAGCAGCTTCTTGTTAGCTAGTATTCGGAGACAGAGCAGCACTAGTATCATTACCAGTGCCGTTTGTCCTGAGACTTGTCCAGCATTGACCCAGTTATGTACCAGTCTAAAAAAAAATACCAGTTCTCTGTTCCCATCCCAAGTTGCAGGTTTTGATTTCCAGTATAGCAGCAGGAGGTGTAGGTTATGGATTGAATGAACAGTGTTTTCTTCCACTTTCAGTACCCTCAACTGAACTGCCCTTGAGCAAGGCACTGAAGCCTGAGTTGCTCCTTAGGCACTGGAAGCAAATGGCTGCCGACTTCGTTATTTATTTATGTATGAGTTTACATAATATATAGCAGCTTTACAGTTATAAACTTGAAACCAAAAAATGTCAGTGTTGCTTTTAATTAGAATTGAATCTTGAGTTTCTACTGTTAAGTGAATTTACAATGTTTGTTCCATCATCACTGGGAATCATTAGTTGTTTGAAGGTGTACACCGTCTAGGCAAGCTACTTCGAGCTAATAGAATGAACGCCGAACAAACATCATTGTACTGTTTTCTTTATGTTTGCTTTTCTTGTATGAAATATAAATAAACAGCCAGCCCAACTCTGTTCAAGAGCCAGGATATGAGCATCTTACTCCTTTAAAGTTAGCATGAACTAGAAGCTGTGACCGTTTTTTGTTTTTTTTTGTTCTCCATTCACCTATTTCGGCTTAGTGCCTTATTTATCAGGGGTCATCAAAGCAAACCACCAACATATGTTTTATGCAACAGATGACCTTCCAGTACTGGGAAACACCCATACACTCTCACATTCACACACACACTCATACACTACGGCCAATTTAGTTCATCCAATTCCCCAAGAGCGCATGTGTTGACTGTGGGGGAAACCTTGAGCACCCGGAGGAAATTCACGCGAACATCCAACATGAGGAGAACATACTCTACATTGAAATGCCAACTGACCCAGCTGGGACTTGAACCAGTGACCTTCTTGCTGTGAGGCAACAATGCTAACGACTGAACTATCGAGGCGCCTTTTTAAAAATTCCATACAAAAATTTTATCTAAATCTACAAAAAAAATTTAAAAAGAAACCGAGAACAATTGATACCACATGTACGCAATAGTCACGAGATCCATTGTTTTAAAGGGCACCTATGGTAAAAAAAATCTACTTTTCAAGTTGTTTGGACAGACATATGTGCATGTATGGTGTATAGACCGTCATATTGGGGTGATATAAACACACCCAGTGCTTTTTTTTCAATTTAACAACATAAAAAGCGGTGGACCAATTGGAGCGGTTTTCAAACCGATGGTAACTTTACGTAGGAGTGCGGTCCCCCCGCCCACCAATATTGATTGACAGGCGCGTCATCATATCCTCAGTTTGTTGATTCACGTCCGCCATTTTCAGCGTGAGTCGAAGCGATATCACTAAAGGAACACGCTAGCTCTATTTTTAGATGCAAGGCTCATTGGGCTCAACACAAGATCAATATTCTCCACATTATCGCTCTAATCAGAATTATTGGTTGTATCTTTAGGTAGGTTTGCAAACATGTGTACTTCTCATTGAGTCTACCTTATACTTCAGCCGTTTGCATTTCTCGCGATCCCAGAAGCTCCCTGTGATCTTAACTAGCATGCGTTTTAGAACTCTAAACATAGGTTTCTATCAGGGTACACTCAAGTCGACGGCTGGGCGCTGCGGACCGCTGCAGAAACCTATGTTTAGAATTCAAAAATGTGTGGCGCGACGATTCGGGACACTTCATGTTTCTGCCGCGCCACAGAGAGTGTCTGGTGTGCCGTGTCGCGGCTTCGAGCGGCGCATCCGGTGCCTCAGTCAAAGTTAATTCAGTGTGCGTGGTTATTAGATTCTGTGTACAAGCTCGGCACTTGAAACTAGCACACAGTTGGCTGTAAAACTGTACAAAGACACAAATGATTTTGTACTCTCTGCTTGGTCTGTGTCAGAGTCGTACATGTACGACTGAATGCGGATCCTCTCACTCCTGCTCCTCTCAGTCTGCTTGTCAGACTCTGTTGCAAACGCAGAGCGGGTGAGCTCATGGCCCCGCCCCCTTGTTACGTTGGCGGGAAGCCGAAACTAATTTACATGTGAAGCAACACACCCCTAAATCAGCGAGCTGTGGACACGCCCCCAACATGACACTTTTTAACACATTATAATAAAAAAATCTGAATTGTGTTTTAAACTGAACCTAAACTGGCACACTCAGAAGAACCAGAATATTAATATTAAATCAGAAAAAAGAGGTCAACTATGTGCCCTTTAACTTCATTTTCTCAGACAGTTGTTTCTACTTTGGTTTGGTTTATGATTTGGTACAATATCAGCATCTAAAAAAGGTCTAGTCCTTAAGGAGCAAAGATGGGCTGAGGATCACCCGTTTGCCAACAAATACTTAAGGAAATTATTGAAAGGCTGCCGCAAGACAATGCAGAACCACATTCCGCAGACATTCCGAAGTTCTGGCTGCGGAGGAAGAGGATACAGGTACTTGACTGGCCTGCATGCAGTCCTGACCTGTCTCCAATAGAGAATGTGTGGCGCATTTTTAAGCACAAAACGTGACAACAAAGACCCCGTACTCTTGCCCACCTTAAGACTTGTTTGCAGAAAGAATGGGACAAAATTACACCTGAAACACTTCATTTTGTGGTGTCTTCAATCCCTAAAATGTCTTTTAAGTGCTGTGAAAAGGAATGGCAACATTACAAAGTGATAAATGCTTCACTATTCCAACGTTTTTTTAAATGTGTTGCAGGAACCAAAATTGGAAGACGTGTTTATTTAAAAATAAATGATGAGGAGCACATTAAATAATGAGCTGTTGTATTATATGCAATGTAATACAAGTCAAAGTAAATTTAGAAATCACTTCTATCTTTTTTTATTATCGTTGTCCATACTGTTGTATAGCAATTCCGTTTAAAAGTACAGTACATATTGCTGTAATGTTTACTTGAGTTTGTGAATATCCTTATTCAACCAGTTTGAGTTTCAAGATTCAAAACAAACCATGTATTCGAGTCAAATGATCGCATTCATTTTATTCTTGTGGTGTTCCATCTCAGATCTTGTTTCTTCACCTCCAGCTCTCGCGAAGAGAACGCTCATTATTTGTCGCACTTTCTCGTGCAAATCAATAAGTAATATGCGTCATTAACATATGTTTTTGTGCAATAGAAGAATATTCCTGTCTCAAGAGAAGAGAAGATAAAAGACAGGAGCATCACTTTGGTCTAATGATCAATAGAGAGTGGAACCGATTCTCCGGTTCTCCTTGTCATCCTGCCACAGCAGCGAAGAACGGCTTCATGCTCGTGCTTCATTAAAACCTCCTGTTTCACAAAACTGATCATTTTTTCCCTCCCCGAGTGAACGAACAGAATGATTCGGCAACAATAATAATTGGATTTTTCACTCCACTTTTTAACGCACACGGTTCAGATAAAAGCAAAACGTCCAGAACTAAACGAAGGTTGCATAACATTTTATTACCATGCTAATTAGCTGTATTAGTGCTATGCGTCTCCCGGTGCTAAAATGAGGACAGCACCCACTTTATGATTAATGAAGACCAAAAAAAAATTGAAAATAAAATCCCTCATGCTGCATTGCTTTAATTTTTTAGGATGGAGGAGGCTGTAACCCTTTTGTTTTTACTTTTGAGCGCTGCGGGGCATTTGGAGCTGATTACACGCCTCTTTATCTCTTGACATTACTGACGACATGAAAGAGAATTTATGATTTTGTTTAATATTCAGCAGGAATACATTAGCGTCACAACAAGGCCGGGCTGCTGGCAAACACGTTGGCGTCTCTGCCGCAGCGAAGATTATATAAACGCAAACTTTTTCAAATACAGATGTCAGCATCGCTAAAGTTTTTATTTTGTAGCTGGAAATGCAAAATCTACAATCTCGGATGACTTTTGCATTACGAAGACTCATCAAGATCTCCCTTTCATGGCATGTTTTGAAATGTAAGAGGTGGTTTTCAGTGCTAAAGGATGATGTTGATGGTTATTAAAGTGATACGAGGGTTGTTTTTAGCATATTGCTAATGAGTTGCATGCTAGCTCAAATCTCGGTGTGCTTCTTGACAGATCATTTTATCCAAAGCGACTTCAGAGTGTACATTTGATCAGTTCTTCCTTTAGGAATGTAACCCATGTTGACACTCTTGGCTTCCTAGCTGCTGGTTAATATACAGTATTGCAGTATTGAGTAGTATTGAGTAATGAGTAGATGAAGATTTTTGTTGGTAATAAATATATGTTGATTCAATTGACCTTTTTCCTTGAGTAACAGCCTAAATTAAATGTAATTAAATAACTGTCATAATAGAACATATCAAAATATAAAATATTATGATCACGTATTTATATATATACGGGGTGGGTCATTTATATGGATACACCGTAATAAAATAGGAATGGTTGGTGATATTAATGTCCTTTTTGTGGCACATTAGTATGTCTGAGGGGGCTTGTAAATAACTCATGAAAGAATAAAGTTATGTTAAAACCAAGCACACCATTGTTTCGCATCGCACAGCTATCAGCCAATCAGAATCAAGAACTAGACAGAAATGTTGTATAAATAAATACACACACACACACACCATATTTCAGATTCAAAAATAACTGAACCAAAAATTTAAGTAAAATGTAAAACTCTAAATGATAACAGCGTCCTGAATTATAGTGAAACAACACTGATATTCTTCATAGCCACTTTATTTCTGTTCTCATCTCTTGCATGATTTGACGTGTCACTGATCAGAATCATGAGGTATAGTTTTCAGTCCGTAATATTATTCAGGAGAATCTCTAATACATCAGACATTTACAAGTCACACAAGACTCCTTTGAGATTAAATCGAGCGTATGCTTTATAAGAAGCTGTCATCTTTTATCCAGCAACGAGATACTGTTATGCCATTTGGAGAGTGTGAAACGCTTTCATTTAGAGCGTGTCCTTAAAAAACACTGGCATCGATGAGATATTAATAATTCACTCTGCCCAATGTAAAGCACATTGAGATCATATCTTAATACACATTCTAGAGGGGTTTTATGATTGCCTCTCTCGAGTCCTGATTAATATCTCAATGTCTGCACACGTATTAAAAATGAGCCGCACAGAGAATTTGATTATCTTTCTCTCTTTTTGTATGTCTGTGTGTGCACAGTTATATGTGGTTTACAGTGCTAAGAAGTTGTATAATGCCATAGGTATGACTTAGGTGTACTCTATTAAGTTGGTTTACAGGGTCACACCTTGTGTTCGTCTAATTCGAATGCTTCAAAATCATACTTAACGAAGGTTTGATATTCAAATTCACGCCCATGGAGTGTCCCTGTAAACCATGTATACATATATATATATATATAAAGGTGGTTTACAGGGTCACACCTTGTGTCCCTCTAAGTCTTTTGATATTCAAATTTTGCCACAGGTTTCCTGTGAGGGTTGGGTTTAGGGGTAGGACCAAATAATAAGCGGTTTTGACTGTATAAATTACATTATGTCTATAGAGTGTCCCTGTAAACCATCTATACAAGAAAGTGTGTTTGTGTGCACGCACAGGTATATGTGGTTTTCAGGGACACAACGTTGTGTAACGCCATGGGAATGATTTAGGATTTAGGTGCACTCTATAAAGGTGGTTTACAGGGTCACACCTAGTGTCCCTTTAATTCAAAATGCTTAAAAATCATACTTTACGAAGGTTTGATATTCAAATTCACGCCTATGGAGTGTCCCTGTAAACCATGTATACAAGTATGTGTGTGTGTGTGCACAGGTAAATGTGGTTTACATTCAACTGGGTGTGTCTGGAAGGCACGAGTGTGTCACGCAACCTGTGTGCACCTCCATTGGAAAAACGAACTTGTATGAACTCTAGAAAAGCGAAATTGCGAATGGCCCCTAAAAGGCTGCCGCCATTTGCGATCTCCAGCAGTTGATCTACTTGCACAGACATGCTGGATTCACCTGGCAGTTTGCAGCTCCTTCACTGGGCCTTTTCCTCTTTCCAAACTTTCCAAAGACATCTGTTTCTTACTCATTTTGCTTCTTGTGGGTTACATTTGGGCGCTCAAGTGACTGAGATGTAAGCCAGAGAATGCAATCATTTTTCAAATTAAGAGACTTTTCAAAATAAAAGATCGTTCACACTCAGATAATAAATAAAACTGAATCAATTAATGATTTCTTCTGCAGTCCGGTACCAATTGTTCCACGACCCGGTATCTGTCCGCGACCTGGTGGTTGAGGACCACTGGTTTACAGGGACACAAAGTCGTGTAATGACATATGTATGACTTAGATGTACTCTATTAGGGTGGTTTACAGGGTCACACTTTGTGTCCCTCTAAGTCTTTTGATATACAAATTTTGCCACAGGTTTCCTGTGAGGATTGGGTTTAGGGGTAAATAATAAGCGGTTTTCACTGTATAAAATACATTATGCCTATAGAGTGTCCCTGTAAACCATCTATACAAGAAAGTGTGTGTGTATGTGCACAACTATATGTGGTTTACAGGGACACAAAGTTATATAATGACATGGGTATGACTTAGGTATACTCTATTCAGGGGGTTTACAAGGTGTCCCTCTAATTCAAAATGCTATTTTGATTAGTATTTTGATATTCAAATTTTGCCACAAGTTTCCTGTGAGGTTTGGTTTAGGGGTAGGGTCATATAATAGACTTTTTTACTGTATAACATACATTACGTCTATGGAGTGTCCCTGTAAACCATGTATACAAGTAAGTGTGTGTGCACAGGTATATGTGGTTTACAGGGACACAACGTTGTGTAACGACATGGGTATGATTTAGTTGTACTCTATTAAGGTGGTTAACGGGGTCACACCTCATGTCCCTTTAATTCAAAATGCTTAAAAATCATACTTTTACGAAGACGCTTGATATTCAAATTTTGCCACAGGTTTTCTGTGAGGGTTGGGTTTATTCGTAGGGCCACATCATAAGCGGTTTTTACTGTATAAAATGCATTACTCCTATGGAGTGTCCCTGTAAATCATGTATACAAATAAGTGTGTGTGTGTGTGTGTGTGTGTGTGTGTGTGTGTGTGCACAGGTATATGTGGTTTTCAGGGACAGAACATTGTGTAATGACATGGGAATAATTTAGGTGTACTCTATAAAGGTGGTTTACAGGGTCACACCTAGTGTCCCTTTAATTCAAAATGCTTAAAAATCATACTTTACGAAGGTTTGATACTCAAATTTACGTCTATGGAGTGTCCCTGTAAACCATGTATACAAGTAAGTGTGTGTGCACAGGTATATGTGGTTTACAGGGACACAACGTTGTGTAATACTTTACAAAGGTTTGATTCTCAAATTTTGCCACAGGTTTTCTGTGAGGGTTGTGTTTATTCATAGGGCCATATCATAAGCAGTTTTTACTGTATAAATACATTATGCCTATGGAGTGTCCCTGTAAACCATGTATACAAGTAAGTGAGTGCGTGTGTGTGCACAGGTATATGTGGTTTAGAGGGACACGAAGTTGTGTAATGGCATAGGTATGACTTAGGTGTACTCTATTAAGGTGGTTTACAGGGTCACACCTTGTGTCCCTCTAATTCAAATGTTTCAAAATCATACTTAAAGTCTTTTGAAATTCAAATTTTGTCACAGAATTCATGTGAGGGTTGAGTTTAGGGGTAGGGCCATATCATAAGCGTTTAAGACTATAGAGTGTCCCTGTAAATCATAAATACAAGTAAGTGTGTGTTAGTGTGTGTGTGTGTGTGTGTGTGCGCGCGTGTGTGCACGTGTGCGTGTGTGTGTGTGCGTGTGGAGAGATGGTTTCCTGACTGCTATCTAAGTCTGTGTGTTGTGATGGCGGTTCAGCATTGCAGCTAAAACCGCTAAACCGTTAAAACTGATAGCCATGTGAGGGGGTAAATTGGAAAGGATTAAGCTAATGTGACAGAAAAGCCCTTTAGCCGTGGACCTGTGGGCCGGTGTGTATCTGCAGAGTCGAGGGGACACAGGCTATGTCAAGAACACGCTTCGGAAATCTGGAGATGAAGCTTTATCTTCATCCGCCACGGCTGATACCACTGGGATTCAACTGATCCTGGTCCATTTTTAACTGTGCAGTCCGGCTTTTTATTACTAAGGTTTTATTTATTATGTTGCTGACCTCATTTTGTGGTTTCCAGAAGGTTATCGTAATATAAAATATTTGTATATGCTAATTCTCTAACTCGTTCTAGAATTGGGGATACATTTCAAGCAACAAGTGGTTGGGTTTGGTTATGTGTTGTCTTTCTATCAGCTGGATATTGTTTTCATCATTGTAAACCTGTGCATTTAAATGCGAAAAGATTAACAGTTTCTGCTGTCCTTTAGGGGCTGTTTATACCTGGTCACTTCATGTGAAAATTTAGATCAATAGTTGAAATTTTTTTAGCTTGATAAAGATCCCAAACACACTGCTAATGTAATCAAATCATATTTGGAGAAAAAAACAGCTCATCAAACGAAGACAATCATGGAATGGCCTCCACAGAGTCCAGACCTGAACCTTATATGTATAGGTGATGTTATAGGCTGTGTGAGATTCAACTGAAGAGAAAAAGAAAGATAAAACATGCTAAATCCAGGGAAGAAATCTGAGGAATGCTGAAGATTGCTTGATATTAAACAGCACACCATTTCAGAGAAGCTTGGTGCTAAACAGGTCACGTTTAACACACTTTTGATTCTAGTCTTTAAGTAATTTTGTTCTAAATAGTGTGTACATATTTCTCATGTGTTCAATTTGTATATTAAAAGTTACCATAGTTCATCCAAAAGTAATGCGCCTGCACTTGCTCTATACCTTTTAGATTTGTACAAAAGGATCCCAAAGCTGGTGGTGGCCTATTTTGCATAGCACTGTATATAATAAGAAAGACATACTAACACATTATTCCTTGTTATTCTGAACTGACTAAACCAGCTGCTGCTCTGAGATTCAAAAGTGATGTCTGATTACTGAAAGAGATGATGCTTTTAATGAATCTCTTTAAACGGTTCACAAACTTGCGCTGAACAATTAATGATCCGAATCAGTCTGATCCGGCTGCAGCTGTTTGTAAATGATAATCACAGCCATCAAACAGCGCAGCTGCTGGAACATGCTGAGTGGCTTTATCGCATTGTGTTGTGTTGTTTTACAGTGTGTTTGTTGGGGTTTTAAACTTGTTTGTTAGGTGCAGATCTATGGCTCGTTGAAAGAATTCAAGCATCAAGTTTAACAGGTTGAAAAAATCTATAGTCGTACTCATCCTTAGCAAATGTCAGTAATTACTACTGAAAAAGTGAAGTAAGGGATTGCTTTTCATTTTTAGGGAATTTGATTACAGTTAATTAACCTCTTAAGGCCCAAGGTGTTTTGTTACATGCATTTTTTATTTCTCTTTGCTATTTGGGCTTATTAGAACCAAATTAGAATACAAACCTAAGCATCATCTTTTGATATGATGTAGTTTTAGAGAAAAATGATGTCCATATATGTGGACTCGTGGTCCGAATGTACGTAAAACCTTTTTTCCTTAATTTTTGTAATGCACATTTAGCATAGACATCTCAATGATTTTGAGGGTGTAGTAACTTAAAAACTTGACAGATGAAATAAAAAATATTTAACTTTTTAACTTGTATATAAGGGTTGCAATGCAACCTTTATTACAGCTCATGACGGACATTTCTCAAAGAGGGAATAACAGAAATCTTACCTGAGACGGTGTGTGTGAGCTCGAGTGTCCAGCAGGCGCGCCGTTGTGATCGATGACTCTCGCTTGTTTATTAATGCCTGTGACAGCGGTGACGTAATTTTGACAGTGGAGTGTCGCTGTTTGATTCGTACTCGTAATCAGGACTTCGTGTCCGTGGTGAAACTGTAATTCGTGTGTGTAAAGTACACCCATCGTAAAATTATCAATCATATACAAACAGACAAAGAAAATGTCGTATCTGTGTCTGTTCTAATCGCAGATTTTGAAATTGTACCCTCGTAAAATTACGAGTACGCTTCGTTTTCCTTTACGATTTTAGAATTACGCATGCGTGAATTTAATTTACGCACGAAATATTTATGACAGCGATTTTATACCATAAATAACGACCACTTGTTTAAATGAAGTCTATCATAAAATATATCTATGAAAATACTATAAAATAAAATATCACTTTACAAACTGTATCGTACAAAAACCACATAAACATGTGCATATTATTCAATAATATTACTGAAATTAATATAAAAACTGTATAAATCTGTATTTGCACCAATGTTATTTTAGTAAACAAACACTATGAGTAAAAATATTGGCCAAAAATATATATTTTTTAACGGAAATAAAGAGAAAATCTGAATAAAAGAAAAAGTCTTACTGTTGCAACCCTCGTTCCCTGAAGGAGGGAATGGAGACGTTATGTCAGAAGGACATTATGGGGAATTCCCCATTGGGAATCACTCACAAAATAAATACGAAACTAACAAAACCAATAATGAAACAAAGTAAAACAAACTGAAATAGCAAACTTAAAGATAGCATCTAAATGAGAACTAATTTAAACAATGGAAAACTATAATAACTTCAATTTAAATACATCTACATAAATCCTCAATGATGGACTACAAAAATCTGACTGTGTGGTCTTGTTGTTTCTGCAGGTCTGCTCATTGGTTCGGGATGCGCTCTGTATCCTCTGGGCTGGGATAGCGAGGAGGTCCGGCAGACGTGTAACAACAGCTCAGATCAGTTTGAACTCGGTAAGTCCTCATGTCACCTTCACTCTGAAGTTCATATGCATATTTCAGCATCCACATTATTATTTACGCACTGACAGAATTCATTAAGTTATGCCCAGCAGTTGACCTTGCTCACAGAGATCCCTCGAGAAAAAGTTTTTTGTGTTGCTGAAATATGATGTTTAAAAACCCTTTATTTTAAGTATCAATTCACATTATTGATACTGGATTATTCTCTGCCTATTGTTAAGATATTAACTGTTTATTAGCCCTTATATGGTTTTCACTGAGTGGTATGAGACGGTTCGGCTTGGTATGCTTTTATGTCGGTTTCCACTGTCAAAAGGTACCAAAAAGCAAGCATACCGTACCACTTTTTGGGTACCCTTTGCAAAAGGTACTTAGCACAACAAAAGGATGCCAAAAGGTGAAGCTAGACGCGCAGCTGAACGCCATTGGTTCACAGACATTGGTTTATTAACGTCACTCAATTGTGCAACAAGCCAGGAGAATGAAAACAAGGGAAGCACCATTTTAAAATACACAGCTGAGACATTACAACATAAAAATACTCAATACAATTCCCCTTTATTTGTATAGCGCTTTTACAATGTAGATTGAGTCAAAGCAGCTTCACATAAAAGGTCATAGTAAATAGGAACAGTGTAATTCAGTTTGTAGTGTTTAAGTTCAGTTCAGTTTAGCTCAGTTCAGTGTGGTTTAAGAATCACTACTGAGAGTCCAAACACTGAAGAGCAAATCCAGCGATGCGCAGCTCTACAGATCCCGAACCATGCAAGCCAGTGGCGACAGCGGAGAGGGAAAAAAAACTTCACTAAATGGCGAAAGTGAAGAAAAAAAACCTTGAGAGAAACCAGGCTCAGTTGGGCACGACCATTTTAATTTCTCCTCTGGCCAAACGTCTTGTGCAGAGCTGTAGTCTCAGTGGCGGAGGCTGGAAGCTGGCCTCAGCGAAGACTCGTCTGTCCCTGGAGCGTCACAAGAATCAGTCTCATGTTCTCCACTCCACCACAGTAGCTGCTCAGGATACGGCCCGGTCCAGGATTATGGAATGCTTGGGATCATCTCGTCGCTGGTCTTGGATCGAATCAGTGACTCTGCATAGTCTGAGGGCATCGGGAAGAGTATCCCCAGGTGGAAATGGAGAATAAAGAGAATAATTAGCATAGCTGCTGTTCATAGTGTATATAAACAAGATGCAGAACCTGTGTGGAAGCCCGCTAAGTGGTGTACTGAGTGTATGCTTTACTAAACAGATAGGTCTTTAATCTAGTTTTGAATTGGGAGAGTGTGTCTGAGCCTCGGACGTTATCAGGAAGGCTATTCCAGAGTTTAGGAGCCATAAATGAGAAGGCTCGACCTCCTTTACTCGACTTTGCTATTCTAGGTACTACCAGAAGCCCTGAGTTTTGAGATCTTAAAGAGCGAGTTGGATTGTAGCGAGACAGAAGGTTGGTTAGATAAACAGGAGCTAGATTATTTAAAGCTTTATTTGTAAGAAGCAATATTTTAAATTCAATACGAAACTTAACAGGCAGCCAGTGTAAGGAGGATAAAATTGGGGTGATGTGATCAAATTTTCTAGACCTGGTAAGAACTCTGGCAGCTGCATTTTGTACTAATTGAAGTTTGTTAATAGAGGATGCTGGGCAGCCAGCAAACAGAGCATTACAGTAGTCCAGCCTAGAAGTCATAAAAGCATGGACTAGCTTTTCTGCATCTGAGATGGATAGCATACTTCGTAACTTAGCGATATTTCTCAGATGAAAGAAAGCAGTTTTTGTGACATGGGATATATGATTTTTAAAAGTTAAATTGCTGTCTAATATGACACCCAGATCTTTTATAGTAGAGCTAACGCTAACTTTGTATCCCTGTAATTGTAGGTCGAGTTTCGAGATCTTCCGTGTACAGGATTTAGGCCCAATAATTCTGTTTTGTCTGAGTTTAAGAGAAGATAATTGTTGGTCATCCAGTCTTTAACATCTTTAATACACTCAGTTAGCTTAGAAAGTTCAGACATCTCATCAGGTTTAGTTGAAATATATAATTGAGTATCATCTGCATAGCAGTGAAAGCTGATCCCATGTTTTTTTAATATAAAATCTATACATATATATATATAAATAAAATATAATATATAATAAAATATATAGATATTATAACGAGCTATAGTTGACCTGAGCATAAACAAACCTTGTCGTTGTCTACCCTGTGCCTCGTTGTTGTTTACAAGGTCGTTTAAAGCGCGAGTGGTTTTGCTTTCTTGCGATCGCTTACCAAAGTAGACACTGATAATAGAATACCAAAAAATGTGTATAGCTTTGAATGGTGAAAATTAGGGCTGCATGATATTGGAAACAATTCACGTTGCAACGTTTTGACATCGCAATGATATTTTGACATTGTGATATTTTGTTTTGTTGCGAAGTCAGAATTATTCGCCCCCCTTTGAATTTTTTTTTCTTTTTAAAGTATTTCCTGAATGATGTTAAACAGAGCAAGGAAATTTTCACAGTATGTCTGATAATATTTTTAATAATATTCTGGAGAAAGTCTTATTTGTTTTAATTTGGCTTGAGTAAAAGCAGTTTTTAATTTTAAATAAAGGTACTCGAACGGTCACTGGGGTGGTACCTTTACAGAAGGTACATGTTTGTACTTAAAGGGTACAAATTGGTACCTCAAAAGTATATATTAGTACCTAAAAATTTTAAGAGGAACACTTTTGTACTTTTAAGATACTAAAATGTACCCTTGAGGTATTAATTTGGACCTTTTAGGTACAAATTTGTACCTTTTGAAAAGCCCACCCCAGGGACAGCTCAACTAGAAGTACAGTGTGCAAATGACCGTTGCTTCAAATGTTCGATTTGATCTTGACAAACCACTCAAACTTGTCAGCTGTCCCGGAAAACCACGTTTTGCATTTAGTGCCCAAACTACTCTAAAACAAATGACATTCGCACTTTGCATTAGGAAAATCCCAGACCTCGGCTGTTTGTCAGAAGGAATCATTGTCATAATATTAAACCGAATATCACATCACTAATGCAGCAGCTATTTAGATTGAAAACGGCTGCATTATAACGTCAAGTAGGCTTTTGGCTCAAAAGAATTGGGAGGAATTGAGAATATTTCTTTCCTGAGGTTGTCTTCTCTCATGCTGGGGAGTTTTGCTATATGAAAGGCAGCACATGATGTGAACGCTCAGGGCAAACGCAATTGAAATGTCTGCCACATTGCTGGAACAAACAAACCATCCACAGAACTTTAGTCTGTCGCTTTAAATAGGTTTTAAAGAGGTTTTGGTTTTTAAACGCAAGGTAAGGCTATTTATATAGCACATTTCATACACAATAATAATTCAAAGTGCTTTACATAAACAAGAACAAAAGAAACAAGAAAATAAACACAACAAAGAGTAAAAATGATTAAAAACAGACTTTAAAAGAATGAAAAAGAAAAGAAAGACATAATAGTGCGATCTGTGGGACATAGCACAGTGCTCATTCAGTAAAGGCACAGCCTAAACAGGTGTGTTTTCAGGCTTAATTGGACTGTACCTAATATTGGAGCACATCTGATCATTTCTGGAAGCTGATTCCAGCAGTAGGGGGCGCTGTTAGTAGCTGAAAGCTGATTCACCCTGCTTTGACTGAACTCTTGGAATTTCTAATATACTTGATCCTAATGATCTGAGTGATCTGTTAGGTTTGTATTCAGTGAGCATATCTGTAATGTATTGATGTCCTAGGCCAGGCATGGGCAAACTCGATCCTCGAGGGCCGGTGTCCCTGCAGAGTTTTGCTCCAACACTAATCAAACACACCTGAACACCCTAATTAGTGTCTTCAAGATCACTAGAAAGCTACAAGCAGGTGTGTTTGATTAGGGTTGGTGCAAAACTATGCAGGGACACCGGCCCTCCAGGATCGAGTTTGCCCATCCCTGTCCTAGGCCATTTAGTGATTTATAGACAAGTAGTAATACTTAAATATCTATTCTGAATGTAACTGGGAGCCAGTGTAAAGACCTGAGGACAGGTGTGATGTGCTCTGATTTTCTTGTTCTGGTCAGAATCCTGGCCGCAGCGTTCTGGATGAGCTGCAACTGTCTGAACATCTTTTTTAACAGAAGGTTCGTTACAGTAATCCACTCTGTTGGTGATAAAAGCATGAACAAGTCCTTGCTGGGAACAAAGCATCTAATTCTTGCAATGTTTTTGAGATGATAGTATGTTTTATTTACTGCTTTGACTTGGCTACTGAAACTCAGATCTGACTCCAGAATCACATCAAGATTCTTGACCTTATTTTTTTGTTTGTTTAACCTTTAGAGTCAAGTTGCGCATTCACCTTGAGTACACTGTTCCTTAATGGATGTTTTAAAGCAGGGGTCACCAATCTCGGTCCTGGAGGGCCAGTGTCCCTCCAGGGTTTAGCTCCAACTTGCCTCAAAACACCTGCCTGGGTGTTTCAAGTATACCTAGTAAGACCTTGATTAGCTTGTTCAGGTGTGTTTGATTAGAGTTGGAGCTAAAATCTGCAGGACACCGGCCCTCCAGGAACAAGTTTGGTGATCCCTGTTTTAAAGTCTCAAATCATTGTATTTTGTGATTTGAATATCCTGTCGATTCACTATGAGTCTGTTTTATTCTCTTCAGTCTGATACTATGTTTAAAATAAATGCCCTTGGACTTATATTGATGCAAATAGCAGTAGAGCACACTGCGCTTCTGTGATCCTCGTCGTAAGTGATTAATCATTATGTTGTCTTTAATTAGCCGCTTTATTGGTACTTACATTGAACACTTGACTGATCTGAAATGTTATTATATTCATTTGACTTTGGCTTGAATGTTAACGGTGTATTCTGACTTCAGAAGTGCCAGAAGTTTTTGTCTTTTTAACTTTGGGTGAAATCATTCGTGATGGGTCTGTTTTAGTTTTGTGCAGACTTTTTTTTGTGAAAGTATATCATTTTTAAAATCCTAGAAATGTTATAATGTGATATTTGTTCCCACATTAGTTCTTAAATACTTAAATAGTTCTTAATTTTCGTTTAAAATATTTTCTTAATATATATATATATATATATATATATATATATATATATATATATATATATATATATATATATATATATATATATATATATATATATGTTGATAAATCGTTACATATGTAACTGTGGATATGTAAAAGCTTACACCATGAAACCAGTTGTTAAAAATCTGTGGTTTCAAACGCTCAAAACATATGTTGTTGCGTAAATAAAAAGCTAAAATTCAATATACAGTATATACAGGGGTTGGACAATAAAACAGAAACGCCTGGTTTTAGACCACAATAATTGGTGTAGGGCAGTGGTTATCAAACTGGGGGTCGCGACCTCTGTGGGTGTCGCAGAATAATTTCAAGGGGTCGCGAGAGTGATTTAAAAATTGTGTCATTTTTAGTGATTATAATAAATATTTATTCAGTATTACAAGTGAAAGCTAATATTTGCAGATTTTTTAAAAGATATTACTGATGAATTCATAAAGTATTTAGGACACATTCAGGAAGAATGCATCTTTGTAATTGAAGCGCAGCATTCAGGAACAGTTTAAAACTGTTGTCATGTCAACTTGCCGCAGTAAACAAAGCCTTCATCGCTTGCCCCGCCTTCACGCTCTTCTTATTGGCCCATTGCTCTAGAACTGAACGCGAATGGATTGGTTAAAATCAGCTGTCATTCCATACACTCTGCATTACAAACACCTCACACAAGCGGGAATTAGGGTTTTGTAATTTGATGCAGAGATGATCTAATACAGTGTTTCCCAACCCTGTTCCTGGAGGCACACCAACAGTACATATTTTGGATGCCTCCATTATCTGACCCATTAACTTCAGGTGTTGGAGTCTCTTCTGATGTTATGATAAGTTGATTCAGGTGTGTTTGATTAGGGAGAGGTTGAAAATGTGTACTGTTGGTGTGCCTTCAGGAACAGGGTTGGGAAACACTGATCTAATACATACGTAAATACTTGTAAATGTATGACACTTTTTTATCGATAATGACAATGGTGTACAGTACGTCAACAAATATCCATACCAATTTCATCACCCAGTCCTATATAAATGTACATGCATTTTTAAAAAAAATAAATATTAAAAACTTTAAAAACAGATTTAAGATTATAATGACCGTTAAAAGCATCATAACAGTCTTGTGAAAAGGGTAAAAAAAATGATGTTAACTCTGTTTGTCTTTGCTTCTTCTTCAGGTTCTTGTCAGATCGGATGGGCTTATTACTGCACCGGGGCCGGTGCCGCCTCCGCCATGCTATTGTGCACGTGGCTCGCCTGTTTCGCAGGGAAGAAACAAAAGCAATACCCATATTAGCAGACGCGACCTCAGCGACAGCAGGACGATGCCTTACAATTAATGCAGCTCTGAATCCTCAACACGGGACATTTGTAGGATTCAGATGAGCATGATTTTGGACAGTACTTCCTCTGCAAAACTAGAGCGTTTTCAATGCTAAAGGACCAAGTGATGTTTTTTATGACCACTGTTGTGAATTTTACAGGAGTGCTTCTTTCTTTTTCTTTTTCTGTTTGGTCTCTCTTTCTCTGGAACTGATATGGTAAAAGTAAGCTTTGGTTCTGGTGTAAAATATTAGGTAACACTTTTATTGAAGTCTGTATATGTAATGGATTATTAGTACTTTTTCCATGCAACACATTAAAACGAAGGCTGAAACGAAGGCTATCTATCTATCTATCTATCTATCTATCTATCTATCTATCTATCTATCTATCTATCTATCTATCTATCTATCTATCTATCTATCTATCTATCTATCTATCTATCTATCTATCTATCTATCTATCTATCTATCTATCTATCTATCTATCTATCTATCTATCCTTCTGACCATCCGTCTATCTATCTATCTATCTATCTATCTATCTATCTATCTATCTATCTATCTATCTATCTATCTATCTATCTATCTATCTATCTATCTAACTCTCTATCTATCTATCTATCTATCTATCTATCTATCTATCTATCTATCTATCTATCTATCTATCTATCTATCTATCTATCTATCTATCTATCTATCTATCTAACTCTCTATCTATCTATCTATCTATCTATCTATCTATCTATCTATCTATCTATCTATCTATCTATCTATCTATCTAACTCTCTAACTATCTATCTATCTGTCCATCTGTCCATCTATCTATCTATCTATCTATCTATCTATCTATCTATCTATCTATCTATCTATCTATCTATCTATCTATCTATCTATCTATCTATCTATCTATCTATCTATCTATCTATCTAACTCTCTAACTATCTGTCTATCTGTCCATCTGTCCATCTGTCTATCTATCTATCTATCTATCTATCTATCTATCTATCTATCTATCTATCTATCTATCTATCTATCTATCTATCTATCTATCTATCTATCTATCTATCTATCTATCTATCTAACTCTCTAACTATCTGTCTATCTGTCTATCTGTCTATCTATCTATCTATCTATCTATCTATCTATCTATCTATCTATCTATCTATCTATCTATCTATCTATCTAACTCTCTAACTATCTGTCTATCTGTCTATCTATCTATCTATCTATCTATCTATCTATCTATCTATCTATCTATCTATCTATCTATCTATCTATCTATCTATCTATCTAACTCTCTCTAACTCTTTAAACATATATTATACACAGACTTCATGTAAAGTGTTACCAAAAAACATATTCATCATTATTGTGGAGTGTGTATAATTACATTTCCATTGTGAATTGCAATAATATTCATGGTTAATAGGCCTATAATGCCTTGTATTTTATTTTTTTGAAGCTTTTTACACAAATGTATGCTAGAAATATAAAGTCCAGTATATGTTCTGATCAAATAGGTTTTTATCTTATTGACATATTGTGTTCAAAATGACAACAAAAGGAGTCATTGCTTATTTGATTCAACTTGTGTTTGTGAATAAAATGTTATAAACGATGTGTTTTTGTTAATTAGACTATTTTACTCACTCACTCTCGGGGACATTTATATCGAAGTTGATATTTAGCTGCACCATGTTGGTGTTTCGTAACATCTATTTTTTTTATGAGGTGGGTGGTTAGCCCAACGCTCAACCCCCAACTTGGAGGACCAGGACATAGACTCAAAAACTACAGACAATTTAGCTTACCTAATTCACCTATAATGTATAAAACCTCACATGAACACTGGGAGAACATGTAAACTCCACACAATGCCAACTGACCCAGCCGGGATCAAAGATCTATGCTAAGTTAAGTACCCTCACCAGACATGGAGATCAGCTCAGTAGTTTAAAAATGGTAAAACTCAGCTGTTTATCTATAAAGGAGTTGAAAATAAGCCATTGCTTATTTTAAAAAACATGGAGTGCTTATTTAACCTGGAGGTCTCTTGGTCACTGTAAATTAAGATATGTTAAGGTGTGTGTGATAATTACAGAAGATATTTCAACAATTCAGACCCTATTATGAAGAATAATGAATAATTCATTTATGAGCATATTAAAACCAGTGATCGTGCTCTGTTCTCTTCCTGGATCAGGTCTTTATGACTAAAGCAGGATTAGAGTGTAGCTCACAGCGCCCTCTATTGGGGAACATCTAATCACCACAGAGCTGCTTTGGTAAATGGCATTTTAGACATGATTTAACAACAAGACTTTTACACAACTCCAGTCAGGGACAGGACACCAAAATATAGGTTATCCTGTTTCACAGGAAGTCAGGGAAGATTTTTTAAAGTTTTGTTACAAGCTGTTTACACACTTGCAATAAAAGGGAATAATGCACAATGCAGACACAACAAAAAATATTGCTGCGTTAGTTCTTGTAAGGGTTTGGGCATCCAGTCATTACCCAACGAACAAGTTTATGTTTCTAATTTGGTTGTGAGGTCATTTTGGTTAACATTTTTGTGAGGTCAACATAACGTTCCTGCAACGTTTTTCCACCTAAATCTACATAACAATACAATGATCTGTGAATTATTTTGGATTATTAATATAAGCGTTCAAAGGTCAATCAATCAATCAATCAATCAATCAATCAATCAATCCTTCAGTCAATCAACCAACCAATCAATCAATAAGTCAATCAATTAATCAACCAACCAACCAATCAACCAGCCCACCAACCAACCCACCAATCAATCAATGAGTCAATCAATTAATCAACCAACCAACCAACCAATCAACCAACCAACCAACCAACCCACCAATCAATCAATAAGTCAATCAAATAATCATTCAACCAACCAACTAAACAACCAACCAATCAATCAATCAATCAACCAACCAACCCACAAATCAATCAATGACTCAATCAATTAATCAACCCACTGATCAATCAGTCATTCAATCCTTTAGTCAATCAACCAACCAACCAATTAGTCAACCAACCAACCAACCAACCAGTCAATAATCAATCAACCAACCCACAAATCAATCAGTCAACCAACCAAACAACGAGTCAATCAATTAATCAACCCACCAATCAATCAGTCATTCATTCATTTAGTCAATCAATCAAACAACCAACAGGTCAATCAACTAACCAACCAGTCAATCAATCAGTCAGTCAGTGAATCAGTGAGTCAGTCAATGAATCAATCAATCAATCAATCAATCAATCAATCCATTAATCAATGGCTGTTTTTCCAAATCACCTACTACTCAATAGCTACAGCTTTTAAATATAGCATTTATATTTATATAAAAATTTCATTTATATATTTTATATACATTCTATACAGTATAAATGTGAGACGTATGAATTGAACGTGGAAGTACTACATCTGCCATTTTGTCATGTGGGCTACCTGTGTCAGTTTAACTGCTTTACTCCCATTAATGAGTTCTCTTGAGATACTACAGCTTCTTTTGTGTTCAATAGAAGAAACTCAGTAGGATTTGAAACTGCTTCAGGGTGGGTAAATGTTCATTTTTAGGGTGAATTATCTCGTTAAAGTGAATTCACTGTTCAATTTGGTCAGATCCCTGTCAGATTATGGGCCCTATCAAACACCCGACACAATAAGGCGCAAGACGTGTTTGGCGTGATGTGTTGCTATTTTCAGACCAAAGCAACAGTAATTTTCACGTTTTGCGGCACGTTGTTTAAATAGTAAATCCATTTGTCATGGGTGTGCTGGTCTAAAAATGAGCGCATTAGTTATGCGCCTATGCAGGTCCAAACTCTTACACATTGCTTAATACACATAGGATGTACAGCAATACACAAATATCTTTACATGTGAAAAAAATAAAGGATTAAATGTTACAAAAATTATTATTTTCTACATAAATGTAAAAACCACTGCGTCATTTTTCAGTTTATTCATGACAATTTGCATTTGTATAATGTTATTATTATTACTAGTATTATTTATTATATGAGCAATTCCATGCGAATGTCAATCAGGCCATGGACAGTATTAAGTTTTCGCCAAAATAGCAAAACTGGTTGTGCATTTTTTGTGTAGGTTTGTATTTAACAGTGCTTTAATAATACTCAAAAAATGTCTCTGTCAGTGTTTTCAAACAATTATATTTGATTTACCAAAATCACACAATGGTAATTTCACATCTATAACAGAGAGATGTCACATCCATAACGAAGCTTTTTCCTCATAATTACAAAAATGTAAAATCAAATAAAATCAATCATGTTTGTTCTACAGAGAACCAACTCTTATCCTTTTGATTAGCATTATTTCTTTTGGGTTGTACAGTTTAGTTCACAGAATTTTTACAAAGTATGTTACTGTAAACTTGCAGACTTTTTTTGTCACGGTCATAACGTATGTTTGTTTTCCTCATTTAAAATATAAAAAATGTTTACAGATTGATATTTTTCTGCTCCTACAACTCTGTGGCTAGTTGTTTTGAAAATATAAACAGATGTTTCAATATAATGTTAACATATACGTCTTCTGTCAATTTATGTTTTGAGATTTTACTGCAAATGTCCAGCCTGATCTCACAAGAAAATGTACGTATTTAACGTTTTGTCAGATTAGTGGCTAATTCGTACGAATTCGTACGAGTTCAGCCGTACGAAATTGTATGATTTTAAAAAGGAGGCTAACCCCACCCCTAACCCCAACCGTCATTGGGGGATGAGCAAATCGTACAAAATCGTACAAATTAGATTGTACGAATTCATACGAATTAGCCACTAAATCAAAAAGTTACGAATTGCCGTGAGATTGTGTTGAAATGTCACATCCATAACGCTGGAATTGCTCATATGCATATTTAAATTTGTTTTAATAAAAACTAGTTTCGATTTGTCCACCTGTTGGATTTTGGAGACGTCTGCATCACCATATGGGATGTAAGAACAGGATATGTGTTTGGATATAACCGAATAAATGAATGTTCATCTATTCGTTTGCCGGAAATTAAATATGAAATATTTTCGAAACAAATCTTTGCACTTAACAATTGAGATTAAATGTGTAGGCTAACGGATGTCTTCAGTGGAGTGAGTTTCCAGCATTTCCTTATCAATGAAAGTAAAGGAGTAAAGGGTAAAAGTAAAGTAAAGAGAAAGTAAAGAGGCTGAATGGAGGAGGCTCGTTCTTTATCCTCACGCTGCAGATGCTCTGTTTAACTGTTTTCTTGCTAGTGAAGCGTTCAGTTTTTACACTTACAAAGTCCATCATGTAAATAGCAAATGGGCCATGGTGCGACACAACTGACTCTTTAAGGGAATACGTGATGAGACTCTAATTGGTTTAATGCATGTTATGCTCAAAACACACCCAGAATTCATTAAGAGAATAAGCACAACCCTGTTAGACAATGCGCCGGGCCGCAGAGCGTATTTTTCTGTCCTGAAAATAGCGAAGTGGATTCGGACACGCTCTTAATGTTTTTGCTCCATGCACTTTAGACTTTGCGTCTAGATCATTAAAATAGAGCCCTATGCCTCAACTCATTCACCAGTATATAGGATTATTTAATGGTTACATTAATATTTGGAGAATAAATGGCATGGATCAATCAGTCAAGTAGATATTTCAAAGAAGGGATGCTTAATCTGGCAGGGGGTGTCATTTTAGGTGTTAAAAATTCACAAGTTTTGCTACAACTACAGGTTACTTCTATTCATTTTCAATAAAGGGGGAAGAGATGTTTTACCTGAGGTCAACCCCACCCCAGCTTATAAGATTTGACGTATAAAATCTTTAGAATTTTCTTTAGAATAATGTGCAGCAAGCGATATTAAATAATAACTAATAACTTATTTTGTGCAAATGTAGCAATGTAATAAGAAGTGGCGCTAGCGGTGTGTGATCCACATGTGTTTATGCGCTGCGCTGGCTCTCTCATTAGTGTGGCTTGAAGCTGCTCCTGTGATGTGCTGGCATAATGAGAATATACCCATGATACCTTGCACACACAGAGGGAACCTCTGTCTCTTTCATTCCTGCTTCTGAGAGCTCCTGTGCTTTTGGTGCTAAGTGTCTCTCAGTTGTGCGTAAGATCTTTTTCCACCCATTGATATTGCTGGAGACGGCTGGAAGTTTTGAGGTGCGCCGCGTGACACATTGGGGTCAAGCGAACAGAGCTTTTCTCCCCTCCATTATCTCAGTTTGACATCTCACCACTGGCAGTCAGAGACGACACAGCAAAAAAAAAAGATTGTTTGATATGGCTACAGCCATTATATGCAACCACTTCACTGAAAACGCTACTATTATTAGGCCTGACATGTGAAGGAGATGTGAGAAAGCGAGTTCTGCTGCCAAGAAATCGATAATTAATACCCAGATGGGCCAATTATGTATAATTAAGCATGTCGCAAGAGTTCTGCTTGAAGTGTGGCCAAATTATCAAAAGAATTCACAGTACGTTTTTGTAAATGTAGCAACTTCAACATTTCAATGTAGAAAGCACAGGTGATGTTTGATTTCAAGGGGCCCTTAGCAACTTTGAGAGTAGGGCCCTTGTCAGTGCATTAATAAAAATATTAAAATGACTCCTAAATCAAAAGTTCAAACAAAAAAATGGACTTTACTCACCTTTATGTGGTTCCATAACTTTATGAGTTTCGATTTTCTGTTGAGCACAAAAGAAGAGATGTCAAAAATCAAGCATGATGTCTAAAACACATCAAAAAGGTGAATCAAAAGGACTGAAGTCAATTTAACATCAACATTGAAACCACCTCCTATGCCTTGTGTTTTGATGGTGTGCCTGCAGTAAGTACAAAGTCATCTCTGAGCAGAAAAAACACCTGATGTCACGCGCTCCAGCATGAAGACAATGATACAGATGCCCTTTTAAATGGCTGTTCACGACTGTTCAGACCGATTTTTTTTTTTTTTTTTGCGGATGACAGGGCCCTTTTTAAAATAGTTTTCTATTGGAATCAACTATTTTGTGCGTTGTTTTTGCACTCTGCGCATCTTGCGTTCTAGCCACCTCCTATGCCTTGTGTTATGAAGAGCTCTCTGTGTGACTGTAGTAAAAAAAAGTCATCTCTGTACAGAAAAAACACCTGATGTCACGCGCTCCAGCATGAAGACAGTGATACAGTGTGGTTACCTAGCATCATAAAACATCAAACATGTGAATCAAAAGGACCAACGTCAATTTACCTGCTGTGCCTTTTATTTTGATGGAGCGCTCTCTGTGCCTACAGGAAGAAAAGTCATCTCTGTGCAGAAAATACACCTGATGTCACGCGCCCCAGCATGAAGACAGTGATACATTGTGGTTGCATCATAAAACATCAAACATGTGAATCAAAAGGACTAACGTCAATTTAACATCCACATTGATGCCCTTTTGAATGGCTGTTCAGACCACGATCACACCTAATTATTTTTTTGCAGTGACAGGAGCCTTTTTAAAGTGGTTTTCTATCGGGATAACTCTTTTGTGTGTTGTTTATGCACTCTGCGCATATTTGGCTCTAACCACCTTCTACACTTCGTGTTTTGATGGAGCGCTCCGTGTGCCTGCTGTAGGAAAAAGTCATCTCTGTGCAGAAAAAACACCTGATGTCGCGCGCTCCAGCATGAAGGCAGTGATACAGTGTGGTTGCCTAGCATCATAAAACATCAAACATGTGAATAAAAAGGACTAACGTCAATTTAACATCCACACTGATGCCTTTTTAAATGGCTGTTCAGGACTGTTCAGACCGATTTTTTATTTTTTTTTGTGGTGACAGGAGCCTTTTTAAAATAGTTTTCTATTGGAATCAAATATTTTGTGCGTTGTTTTTGCACTCTGCGCATCTTGCGTTCTAGCCACCTCCTATGCCTTGTGTTTTGAAGAGCTCTCTGTGTGACTGTAGTAAAAAAAGTAATCTCTGTACAGAAAAAACACCTGATGTCACGCGCTCCAGCATGAAGACAATGATACAGTGTGGTTGCCTAGCATCATAAAACATCAAAAATGTGAATCAAAAGGACCAACGTCAATTTAACATCCACATTGATGCCCTTTTGAATGGCTGTTCAGACAACGATCACACCTAATTATTTTTTTGCAGTGACAGGAGCCTTTTTAAAGTGGTTTTCTATCGGGGATAACTCTTTTGTGTGTTGTTTATGCACTCTCCGCATATTTGGGTCTAACCACCTTCTACACTTCGTGTTTTGATGGAGCGCTCTCTGTGCCTGCAGTAAGAAAAAGTCATCTCTGTGCATAAAAAACACCTGATGTCGCGCGCTCCAGCATGAAGACAGTGATACAGTGTGGTTGCCTAGCATCATAATGTAACCTGAAAGGTGTAACGTCAATTTAACATCCACATTGATGCCCTTTTGAATGGCTGTTCAGGCCACGATCACACCTAATTATTTTTTTGCAGTGACAGGAGCCTTTTTAAAAGTGGTTTTCTATTGGGATCAACTATTTTCTAACCACCTGGTATGACTCGTGTTGTAATGGAGCGTTCTGTGTTACTTCAGTAAGAAAAAATCTCTGTACAAAAAAACTGACGTCACGCGCTCCAGCATGAAGACCCTTTATACAGTGTGGTTGCCAAGCAGAATAAAAAGCGCAGTGCTCTACTCTTTTGAACAATCTTTTCTAAAGTCAACGAGACGTGTTAAAGTTTGTTCAACATCCAACATCAAAACCTTCATTAATATTTCATTTTATTTTGTTTCGATGCTAAAATTGTCTGTTTTTAATTCATAATTTGTCTTCTTATAATTTTCTCTGGACAAGTACCACATTGCAGAAAGCCCTTATAAGGAACTGGTTTGGGCCAAGCGGCAACCTCCCGCTCTCCCTCGGGAAGCCAATACGGAAGTAACTGAAACTGCAATTCAACAAAATTCCGCTAGTCCTGGCTCCATAATAGAACAAATTTCAATTGAGCCCACTGTTAGAATGCCCAACTTTACAGCAGAAAAAAAGGTGTTTACAGCCTGGTACAAAGAACGATTTTGGTTCATATAGCTATTATTACCCACCATGACAACTGTGAGGGGGGTGAATTTTTTTAGAACTCATCCATTTCCTTTATATTAGGTTATATTAAGTTTGCATAATTAAGGGCGTGGCCACTTGAGTGACAGCTAGGTCTCGCTGGTCGCCGTCACTTCACCTCAGCTGAATCCGGCAGATTAGCCACTGATCTCGGCATTTTCATCGTATTTTTGTTTTTTTTATGTGGCTTTACACAGTCAGCTGCCTTTTGGACTTATTTCTTACAATTATCAGATGATATGGGATGCTGTGTGCACTTAATTGTGCTCACAAACCATTCACGTGGCCTCCGTTTCCCATGTGAGTAAAGTTATATACTTGTATACCATCTCTATAAATGTATTTGTTTTATTTAAGATCATTTATCATTAATATTTTTCTTTAGACCAGTAAAGCACTCCAGAATGTGACAGATTGATTAGCTGTAGGCTCTAGAACAGTCATCTGAAGCGTTATCATACAGTGTTATGCTGGATTTCATCAATAGTCTTGCGTTTACTGACACACACTATATCTGAAGTGTTTGGAAGTAATTTGCGTTTTCCTCCTGTAGAAAAACGTCATAAGAGCAATGCTTAGTGGCTCAATGTATTACTACAGTGTTTTTAAAAGTCTAAACACTTTATTGATATAGTGTACAGCCAAGCACATGTGGTCAGAACACAAACGAGTCGCAGGTAATAGAGTATCAAGCGTTTCTCCTAAAGTAAAGTCTGTCTGCCAGGTCTAAGCAAAGTGCCAGCAGGTGTCTGTAGCTCCGCTCACTCTCCGCCTCTTTGCCACCGTGGGTGCGATGACGCGCGAACAAAATGGCGACGGTTGGCCGCGCCTACTTGTAGCTTCTTTTGCGCTCTTCAAAAACCTATGGGTGATGTCACGGGTACTACCTCCATATATTTTACAGTCTATGGTTTGGGCGTGTATTATGCAAATTAGTAACCCCTTGATTGCGATTGCTCATCTGCGTATGCATGTGTTGTAAATCATGAGGAAAATTTTCATGAGAAACTAACGTACGCCATTATTAGTTTATTAATTTTGTTCATGAATGTAGTGAAGCACAAGTCATACTTTTCTAAAGTTTACTTTAGTACAGAAGTGAAGTAAAACAATCCACCACTGCATCTAGAAACCAGAATATCATGTAAACTTGCGATGTTCTATAACGATTTTATCAGCCATATATGAGCACATGTAGGTAACACTCATAGCAAATGCACACATCAGGTTTAAAGGTTGCTCTGCTTCAGGCTGGATATGTGCTTTCATGACACCTATAAAGCCTTGAACTGCTCCCTGAAGGAGGACGATACTGGTTGCCATCAATCTGGTTTGCGCATAAAACATTTGAAAAGGCATGCGTATCCTCGTTTGGCCAAAGTTCAGATTTCACGTTTGTCTTTGGATTAAATACCTCTTGGTTTTTGGAGATTAGTGAAAGGTCAGCTGTAAATGTCAGCTGTACTTTGTGTAATCTGGAGACGTTTGATTCAGTGTTATGCATTAGTCTACAATGTGTGCCAGTAAAATCTTCCTGGATGCTCAAAGTATTTTTTTATGACTGGCACATTTGCATGGACCATTAGGCAATAAATATATAATATATTTATGGTTATAAAAAATGCAGCCAAGGCTCATTGAAAATATGATGCTCAGGCTACGTTTTTGCTAAATGTAAAATACGCTTCTCTGGGTATGTTTCGTTGTATGTTTCAGATGACAAATTCACTAGAGGGCGCTGTCTACATGTTCTTTTCGGCTTAGTCCCTTTATTAATCAGGGGTCGCCACAGCGGAATGAACCGCCAACTTATCCAGCATATGTTTTACACAGCGGATACCCTTCTAGCTGCAACCCAGTACTGGGAAACATTCATACACACTCATTCACACCCATACACTACGGCCAGTTTAGTTTATTCAATTCACCTATAGCGCATGTGTTTGAACTGTGGGGGAAACCGGAACATCTGGAGGAAACCCACACCAACACGTGGAGAAACTCCACATAGAAATGCCAACTGACCCAGCCGGGACTCAAACCAGCGACTTTTTTGGTGTGAGGCGACAGTGCTAACCACTGAGCCATCATTTCGCCCCATAATATAATATAATATAATATAATATAATATAATATAATATAATAATAATATAATATAATATAATATAATATTATATAATATAATATAATATAATATAATATAATATAATATAATATAATATAGGTGACGCAGTGGTAGGTAGGTAGTGCTGTCACCTCACTGCAAGAAGATCGCTGAGTATGTATGGATGTTTCCCAGGGAAGGGTTGCAGCTAGAAGGGCATCCGCTGCTTAAAACATGTGCTGGATAAGTTGGCGGTTCATTCCGCTGTGGCGACCCTGGATTAATAAAGGGACTAAGCTGAAAAGAAAATGAATGAATGAATAATATAATATAATATAATATAATGCAGAGTAGTAGGTGGTTCATTCTGCCGTGGCAACTCCTGATAAATCAAGAACTAAGGCGAAGGAAAATGAATGAATAATATAATATAATATAATATAATATAATATAATATAATATAATATAATATAATAATATAATATAATATAATATAATATAATAAAATATAATATAATATAATATAATATAATATAATATAATATAATATAATATATAATGATTTGCAAATATAATAACGACAAAATCTGCCTACAGCATGTGAACGTGTTTTCTCTTTTCTGACATATTTCCATATTTTGACCTTTAAACCCTCTCAAGATTCAAACCTCAGTCTGTTGTAATGCACTGGCACAAATGAAGGTACAAAAGCTGTCACTGGGTACACGCTTGTACCAAAAGCATCTATATTGGTACATTAAAGGTCAACAATTAGTACCTAATTAAATTCAGTTAACACCTAAAAAGAGTAAACGTGTTAGAGATATATAATATAATATAATATAATATAATATAATATAATATAATATAATATAATATAATATAATATAATATAATATAATAAATTTTACCTTAGTACCACTATTTCTCAGAGTGTAAATCTTTTTGTTGTAAATTTAACTTAAAATACTGTAAATAATGTCTAAAATGATACTAGAAGTCAAACATCTGACCCATGATCTGCCACTATGCTGACACATGGGCATTTTTAGCTCCGCCCTCTTGAAAAGAGCACAATCTCATTTGAAATTCAAGCGACAGTCACTAAAACGACACAATTAGGATTAAAGCCTGAAAGGGGGAGTTATAAAACTTTATTTGTGAGGTATTTTGAGCTGAAACTTCACATACACACTGTTTGATGTCAGAGACTTATTTTACATCTTGTAAAAATGTGCATAATAGGGCACCTTTAAAAGGACATTTTGGCTGTTTTTGTATTTCACACTGAAAAAAAAAAGCCAAAACTCTCAAAACAATTAGATATTTATTTTACATTTTTTTCTGCAGTGTGAAATAGAGTGTTTGAGCTCTATTTTAACAATCTAAATGCAAAGTCTAAAGCAGTGTTTCCCAACCCTGTTCCTGGAGGCACACCAACAGTACATATTTTGGATGTCTCCATTATCTGACCCATTAACTTCAGGTTTTGGAGTCTCTTCTGATGTTATGATAAGATGATTCAGGTGTGTTTGATTAGGGAGAGATTAAAAATGTGGACTGTTGGTGTGCCTTCAGGAACAGGGTTGGGAAACACTGGTCTAAAGCACACGGTGCAAAAGCATTAAGAGCGTTTCCGAACCCACTTTTGCTATTTTAAGGATGAAAAAATACACTCTGCGCCCCGGCGCATGGTCTAACAGGGTTGAGCTTATTCTCTTAATGAGTTCTGGGTGTGTTTTGAGAATAAACCAATCAGAGTCTCATCTCCTATTCCCTTTAAGAGTCAGTTGCATCGCACTGTGGCAAATTTGCTATTTACATGGCGGACTTTGTAAGTGTAAAATCTGAACGCTTCACTAGCGAGAAAACAGTTAAACAGAGCATCTGCAGCGCGAGGATAAAAAACAAGCCTCCTTCATTCAGCCTCTTTACTTTCTCTTTACTTTACTCCTTTACTTTCATGGAGTAGGGAAACGATGAAAACTCACTCCACTGAAGACATCCATTAGCCTACATATTTAATTTAGTTTGTTAAGCAGAAAGATTTTATCAAAACTATTTCTAAATTCAGTTCTAATCTCCAGCAAACGAATAAATGAATAATAATTACGAAGAGTGATCAAAACACTGAGTTATATCCAAACACACGTCCTATTTTATGCCCCATAGGGTGATGCAGACATCTCCAAAACCCAACAGGTGGACAAATCGAAATCTATTTTTATTAAAACAAATATAAATATGCATATAATAAATAATACTGCTAATAATAATAACATTATACATGAAAAAACTCAAAAAGGCTCTCAAATGAAGAAGGCATGGAGGCAGTGGTTTATATATATATTGATGTAGAAAATAATAATTTTTGTAACATTTTAATCCTTTAATTGTTTTCACATGTAAAGATATTTGTGTGTTGCTGTACATCCTGTGTGTATTAAGCAATGTGTAAGAGTTTGGGCCTGCATAGGGGCATAAGTAACACACTCTGTGCTGAACTTTAAAGCAGCTTTCAGCTGGTCAATGGTGCTGCCTATTTTAGTCCCTCAAAATATCAATGTGCCAACAATGCGCCTTAACACACCTCTATTCCAGACCAGCACACCCATGAGTCCACAAAGTGGCACAAATGGATTTGCTATTTAAACAACGTGGCACAAAATGTGAAAATTAGGGTTGCGCTAGTCTGAAAATAGCATCAAATCGTGCCAAACACATCTTGTGGCTGTATAATAGGGGCCTTTATGTGATCAGACTTCAGTGTTCTCATTTAAACATGTTCACTAAAGCTGGAAATGACTAATCACTCCATTTAAATCCAAAGGCCTTTTTTTCCCCTCCGGGACGGCCGGTAAACTAATGGCCGGCCGATGACATTAACGGCGTGCGGTAATGAGCAGTCTATCGCAAAACCCATAAAATAAATGTGCGTCTGGACGAGGTTCAGCCAAATGGAAATCAGGGGTTAAGTGAAGAATGCAGCAGCTCATTTCACAACGCGGAGAATTCATATTTCTTTATGTTCGCTGTGGGGATCCATTTTTTCATTAAATATTAATAAAGCTCTACTCTATCCTCTGCATGCATGCTTTTATCATGTACATTTTTTAAGGGAAGGTGCTTACTGTCATTTTCTTGACGCTTTCATTAGCGCTCGTCAGATTTTTTTTATGTCAAAGTGAATTTTTTTTTGCATCTTCTCCCTAATAATATAATATAATATAATATAATATAATATAATATAATATAATATAATATAATATAATATAATATAATATAATATAATATAATATAATATAATATAATATAATATAATATAATATAATATAATATAATATAACATAATATAATATAATATAATATAATATAATATAATATAATATAATATAATATAATATAATATAATATATATAATATAATATAATCATAATATAATATAAATAATATAATATAAATATAATATAATTAATATATAATAATATAATATAATATAATAATAATATAATATAATATAATAATAATATATATAATTATATAATATAATATAATATAAATATAATATAATATAATATAAATAATATAATATAAATAATATAAGATAATATAATATAATAATAATATAATATAATATAATATAATATAATATAATTAATATAATATATAATATAATATAATATATATATATAATATATATAATATAATATAATATAATATAAATAAAATAATAATATAATATAATATAATATAATATAATATAATAATATATATAATAAATATAATATAATATAAAAAATATAATATAATATAATATAATATTAATATAATATAATATAATATAATATAATATAGTACAATACAATATTATATATATTATATTATATTATATATATTATATTATTATATATTATATTATATTATTTATATTATATTATATTATATTATATTATATTATATTATATTATATTATTTTATATTATATTATATTATATTATATTATATTATATTATATTATATTATATTATATTATATTAATTTTCTTTTCGGCTTAGTCCCTTTATTAATATAGGGTCGCCACAGTGGAACGAACCACCAACTTATCCAGCAAATGTTTTACGCTGCGGATGCCCTTGCGGCCCATTTTAAGGTCAAAATTATTAGCCCCTTTTAGCTATATATATTTTTTTCGATAGTCTACCTAGCATCAAAAATTCATAAACCTCTGCTTTATAATTTGTATTAATGTTCCCATCATGTAAACAATTTGGGTGAAGGCATTACATTATTTTTTAATTGTTATGCTTTCATCTATGCGTATGACATTAAGTAATATTTACTTTTTTAAGTGTATAGTATGATAACCACAACTGTCTTCTTAATAATAATTATGCAGAGTTGGGTAAGAAATTATATTTGACATATTTTAAGCCTATCTTGCTCTTAAAAATAATAAAATAACATGATATACTTTCACATTGCTTTGCTTAAAACGTAACCAAGTTACACATTTACATTGATACAACACTAATAATATCAATACTGAATAAAATAATACATGTATTGATTCAGTGTATAACAATTTAAATAAAATTATTCATTCATTCATTTATTTTCTTTTCAGCTTAGTCCCTTTATTAATCTGGGGTCGCCACAACGGAATGAACCGCCAACTTATCCAGCAAATGTTTCACGCAGCGGATGCCCTTGCGGATGCAACCCTTCACTGGGAAACATCCATACACTCTTTCACACACACACTTATAAACTACGGTCAATTTTAGCATACCCAATTCACCTGTACCAGGACTTGTGGGGGAAACCGGAGCATCCAGAAGAAACCCACGCTAACAAGGGGAGAACATGCAAACTCCACACAGAAATGCCAACTGACCCAGCCGAGGCTCGAACCAACAACCTTTTAGCACTATGCGAACGTGCTACCCACTGCGCTATGATACTGTGTAGTATCATATTTTGAATAAACACAGTGGGTAGCAAGGTTCGAGCCCGACTGGGTCAGTTGGCATTTCAGTGTGGAGTTTTCCCCGTGTTTGGGTTTCCTCCGGCTGCTCCAGTTTCAGGAGACATGCGGTACAGGTGAATTAAATAAGCTAAATTGGCCGTAATATATGTGTGGGAATGTAAAAGTGTATAGGTGTTTCCCGTTGATGGGTTACAGCTGGAAGGGCATGCGCTGTATAAAACATATGCTGGATAAGTTGGTGGTTCGTTCCGCTGTGGCAACCCCTGATTAATAAAGGGACAATGAATGAAAATGTGAACATAAAACCAATTTTACCTCAAATGACATTTAAACTCCCGGTCAGTTGTTGATTCAGTACTGATGCTAGGACATGCTAAAGGCTTTATTTGAAGCAGCTGTGCTCATAACGCTTATTTTGTCACTCGCTGAGCTTTTAAACATCTAAGTTTCTGCTAATTAAACCCCAGACTGCAAAAAACTATTAAACCGACACATTATATATTGTTAACCATTTAAAACTCGTGTTTGATATTTACTAAAGCCTCTCCTGTCATCTAGCGGTTAAACTTGAGTACAGCAATGGCAGGCTCAACTCTTGACCTCTAGAGGGCGCTTTGAGGCTCACAAACCGAATCCTAATGTTATAATTAGAAAAAATAAAATAAAATAAAATAAAATAAATAAATAATAAATAAATTAACTACTACAATGGAAGCTATAAAAATCCTTTCAAATGACAAATCAAATAGAAATGTGAATAGGTATCTAAAATAGACAAGAAATAATTAATAAAATAATCAATAAAATGGGATAAACACACGTTTTTAGTGTGTTTTTATTGATACAAAGGTTCCTTTAATAATAATTTTAAATATTATTATTTTTATTTATATTGTATTCTATAGCCTTTGTTTTTGGAGGACGAAACCTGCAAAAACAATAAATAAATAAACACGCAAATAAACAAATGAATGAATAAATAAATCCACAAACTCCTGCATAAATAAATGTTTTACTTATGGAGGAATTTGTAAATTTTATCTATGTGTTTGCGTATTTATTTATTGTTTAATTATTAATCATTAAATAAATACTCAAATACATATGTAAAATTCACAAATTCCTGCATAAATAAATATATAAATAATTAATAGTGCGGGCAGATAAATAATTAAATAAGTTGCACAAATGTAGTGGGAAAAAGAAAATGCTGAACTGAATTTTTTTTTTTTCTGCCTCCTTTCAAATATTTTTTAGAACGCATTTCGTATTTACTTTTCCTCAGCTCAACATGCTAATGAGAGGCGGTCTATTAATTAATCATGCATTTCTTTATGCAGGAATTTGTGGATTTTTATATTTATTTATTTATTTGCGAGTTTGTTTATTATTTTATTTAAGCAGGGATTTAAGGATTTATTTCTCATTTATTTGTTTATTTGCGTATTTATTTATTTATTGTTTTATTTATGCAGGGATTTATGGATTTATTTACTCATTTATTTGTTTATTTGCGTATTTATTTATTGTTTTATTTATTGTTTTATTTATGCAGGGATTTATGGATTTATTTGCTCATTTATTTGTTTTTTTGCGTATTTATTTATGTATTGTTTTATTTATGCAGGCATTCATGGATTTATTTACTCATTTATTTATTTTATGCATATTTATTTATTTATTTATTTATTTATTTATTTATTTATTTATTTATTTATTTATTTATTTATTTATTTATTTATTTATTTATTTATTTATTTATTTATTTTTATGCAGAGATTTATGGATTTATTTACTCATTTATTTATTTATTTATTTATGTATTGTTTTATTTATGCAGGCATTCATAGATTTATTTACTCATTTATTTATTTTATGCATATTTATTTATTTATTTATTTATTTATTTATTTATTGTTTTATTTATGCAGGCATTTATGGATTTATTTACTCATTTATTTATTTTATGCATATTTATTTATTTATTTATTTATTTATTTATTGTTTTATTTATGCAGGCATTTATGGATTTATTTACTCATTTATTTATTTATTTATTTATTTATTTATTTATTTATTGTTTTATTTATGCAGGCATTTATGGATTTATTTACTCATTTATTTATTTATTTATTTATTTATTTATTTATTTATTTATTGTTTTATTTATGCAGGCATTTATGGATTTATTTACTCATTTATTTATTTTGCAGGTTTCTTAAACAAATATTATCTGTGTTTGGGTTGTACCTGTTTAACTTTTTTATTATCTCGGGCTATTGATTTTTTCATTCATTCATTTTCTTTTCGGCTTAGTCCTTTTACTATTGATTTATAATTTATTCAATAAATATGAATAGTAGCTACATGAAAGCCATTTTTTAATAATTTATAAGAGAATTATTAGTTAAATAAGATTTTATAAAACCTGATAGAAATTCATATTTTATTTATTTATTTATTTATTTATTTATTTATTTATTTATTTATTTATTTATGTATGTATGTGAGAAATATATAGTTGCTTTTTCAAACAAACAAACAAACAAACATACAAACAAACAAACAAACAAAGCATCCAAATAAATTAATAGGAGTTTTTATGCTGATATAATAGGAAAACAGACATTTAAACAATATTTGTACAAAAAATATCAACAAAGGAAAAATAAATCTGTGCAGTCCACGCCACAGGTCAGCAGCGTCATCGTCTCTACGTCATGTAAATACGGAAGTGATACTGTCGCGTCTCTACCTGAAATGTGGATGGCAACACTGCTGTCATGAGCAAAAACATCATTTATTTAGTTTAAAGCTACTCAAAATTTGCAGATAAAAGACTTAACATTCAGTTGTAACCGTATCTGTAAATAATAGCGCTATATTATGTAGTGCTGCTCCTGTACGTTGAGTAAGAGGAGCATTATCCTGTGTCTGAAGTTGATATCATGGATCAATATTCAGTGGTGAGAGTCATTGGTGAAGGATCTTTCGGTCGAGCTCTGTTGGTTCAGCCAATAAATGAAGAGAAGCACTGTGTTATGAAGGAAATACGACTGCCAAAGGTAAGGACATTAAATTGTAATGTGTAATGTGACCCTGTTGTACAAAAGCAGCCTTTAGTTGCCAGATCACATTGAGGGAACAGCCAATAAAAATGCATTGAGGTATTGTAAAGTTGGTTTCATATTCACACATTCAGACTTTCTCCTTAATAATATAATTTCAGAAAAGTATCCTTGCCAAATACTAAATAGTGAAATCATATTAGCAGCCAATGACTATAAAAGTACAACATTCACCGTCAAATAAATGCTAATGTTGTTTTGAAGTCAAACTTACATGTAATTTCAGACTGAATATTTAAATTACCATGGTAAACAACAATAAAGAGAGCATCTCACAACTTGTCACTGAAAGAATGTGTGAATATAAAAAAGGCATGGGCCGGTATAAGATTCTGATGGTAACCTGGATAAAAATACCATGGTTTCACAGTATCATTGTATTGTGATTTGCTGCTCTAAAATAAGATTTTTTTAAATGTGTGGGTCAGTGGCGTATTTGGGCATGGGCAATATAGGCGATCGCCCAGGGCGGCATCTTGCTGAGAGGAGGCACAGGGAGACGGTGCAAAAAAAAAAAAGTACCCCAGCATCAATCAACTGTGCCCCAGTTAAAGCTTCGAGATACAATTTACTTCATGCAAGTGAATTAATTATTTAGGGTGGTAATCCCAGAATAAAGGACGTTAGGGGTCATTCACATTTGGCGTGAATCCTGGTTGTTTACATGCATGCCAATAAAATACATGCCGTACAGGTGATGTGTTTATGAAACAGGAAATCAGATATGCTGTTCCGAAATAACGTCGGGACTCGGGAGCGATATATTGTAAGACCTCCCGCTCCCATTCAAATGACACCAGAGTTACCGACCGCTACCGCTTTTATTCAGAAATGTATTCCTGCGCCGCAAGAAATCTGGTCTGGTCTCTAATATGGAGTGATTGTAAGAATGTGTCTGGTGCAAAAACTGGTCCAAGTGTCAAAGAGATGAAAGTGTGCGTTTTCTACGGGTGGTTTGTCAAGCCCACTCACCAGTGAGAGGCACACTCGGAATTCATAATGTTTTGAGTTGGACTAACACAACTAATCGATAAAATCGCTAGTTATTGATAAGGAAATTCACTGTCAACAAATGGCAGCTCATGTGATGACAAGAGATACAGCTACAGGTACAGATTCGGTTTCGATTAATAGATTAGTTGTGTGATTATTTTGTCGATTAACTATTGAGGTAAGTTGATTTTATATTCACTTATTTTTTCGATTAATCACTTGAAAGCAAAACACTTTCGGAAAACCTTGGAGGACAAGCGGCTCATCCTTCTTCCTGCAGCCGGTGTTGTGTCAAATTCAGTTTTCCCTTAGTTTTGCTTTCCCGTTATGCAAACTCTATTTGCGTACAGAGCATTTAGTAAATTTGCATCTGCGAATATGGAACTTTGTAAATATTATGAAAAGATTAATAACAATGGGTTGTTTTCCCCTACGGCAAAAATGGTAGGGATGTTTTTGTGGGTGTTCCTGACTATGTCAAATATAAAAGCAACTTTACCCAAATAAATAAACCTTACATCAGTGGAAAGCTTATTTATTCAGCTCTCAGGTTACTTTATGTATAAATAAACAACAAAAATAATGGAGTGATTGTAAGAATGTGTCTGGTGCAAAAACTGGTCCAAGTGTCAAAGAGATGAAAGTGTGCGTTTTCTACGGGTGGTTTGTCAAGCCCACTCACCAGTGAGAGGCACACTCGGAATTCCATAATGTTTTGAGTTGGACGAACAAACTAATCGATAAAATCGCTAGTTATTGATAAGGAAATTCACTGTCAACAAATGGCAGCTCATGTGATGACAAGAGATACAGCTACAGGTACAGATTCGGTTTCGATTAATAGATTAGTTGTGTGATATGTTTTTCGATTAACTATTGAGGTAAGTTGATTTTATATTCACTTATTTTTTCGATTAATCACTTGAAAGCAAAACACTTTCGGTAAACCTTTGAGGACAAGCGGCTCATCCTTCTCCCTGCAGCCGGTGTTGTGTCAAATTCAGTTTTCCCTCAGTTTTGCTTTCCCGTTATGCAAACTGCATACGCGTACAGAGCATTTAGTAAATTTGCATCTGTGAATATTGAACTTTGTAAATATTATGAAAAGATTAATAACAATGGGTTGTTTTCCCCTACGGCAAAAACGGTAGGGATGTTTTTGTGGGTGTTCCTGACTATGTCAAATATAAAACCAATTTTACCCAAATAAATAAACCTTACATCAGTGGAAAGCTTATTTATTCAGCCCTCAGGTTACTTTATGTATAAATAAACAACAAAAAATACCTTTACTACCTTTACACTCACATAAAAGAAGTCCTCAGTGAATGATTTTTCTCCCGTGCGTTTATTTTTAGGCAGAATCTGGGATGAAGAAGAGCAGAAGTGAAGCTGTTCTTCTGTCCA
>NC_079449.1:46151043-46161600 GCF_903798145.1 Danio aesculapii
GAATGAAGCATCCCAACATCGTTGCCTTCAGAGACTCGTTTGAAGGTTTGTCTGTAGTGTTAATGACTGAACGTCAGAGATCAGATGTATAACAGGCCCTGTTTCTCTGTTTCTTCAGCTGACAGTCATCTGTACATCGTAATGGAGTTCTGCAGTGGTGGAGATCTAATGCAAAGGATACGACAGCAGAACCGACTGCTGTTCTCTGAGGAACAGGTAATCACAGTCATCCTGCTTTCAGATTCAGTCTTTTATTTAATCCGGTTTATACCACAGATTGTTTTACTACACGGCAAGTGGAGCTAAGCCACAGGTGCTTGTTTAAATATTTGGGATATAAGATTAATGTATTTAAGAAACAATAAATATAGCTATTATTATTATATATCATAGGTTTATGTATATGATTAAATATAATTGCACTTATTTATTTTCTACTACATGGTGATTTTTTTACATTTATTAATGTTTTTAGAAATATAATAATTAAAATAAATTGTTATTATAATAGTAATATATGAAATATTTATGTATGTATTATTTATTTATTTCCTATTAAATAGTTCTAACCATTTAATCATTTATTAATGTTTATAAATACGTTAAAGTAAAAGGTACTATATATAATTATAATTTATTATTATAATAATTATATAATTTTATATAATATTAATTATTATATCAATCATACAGTAATAAGAATATAGTAAAAAAATTAACAATGAAACATTTCAAATGAACAAAAATAAATGTAACAGTAATTTATAAAAAATTATAAAGAAGCCTAAATGATTAATACATTTAAATATTAAATATTTTGTTAAAAAGAAAGTGATGAACTGCCTTAAAAGAAAATAGATTATATAGAATAGGAAATTAGATCAAAGCAGATCAAATAAAAATCACATTCTGTTGTTTTTCTGACAATAATAAATATGAATATTTTATTTATTTATTAATTTATTTGTTTGTTTGTTTATTTTAGTAGTATTTTAGGGTGAACTGTGGTTTCATTTTAGCATCGTTTTTAAAGTGTACTTTTTATATGCATGAGTTCTACCTGAATTTGTGGTCCATCAATAACAATCAGTAAATTTGCTCTTGTGTTGTCTCTGTTGTAGATCCTCAAGTGGTTTGCACAGATGTGTTTAGGCACCAAACACATTCACGACAAGCGAGTACTGCACAGGGATTTAAAGTCAAAGGTACATGTTATTAGATGTCTGGTAATCACTTCCTTATTTAAAACATTTTTATTCTTTGTTATGTTAATAATGAATAAATAAAAAATAATCATTAAAATAATGATAATAAAATAAAATAATAATAATTGTGCAAAACAAAGGAGGCCAAAGTGTCATATATATTTGCAATATTTTGTTTAATTTGATCTATATTGTACAATATATTGTTTTGTAATATGTTTGTGCAGTAAGTTTTCTATTTTGCCATACAAAAGCAAAACCTTTTAACCAACCACAATTAATTAAACCACAATTGAATTAATTAATAAAAAAATACAGTTAAAATAAAATAATAAATACATACCATGACTTAAATGCAAGCAAACATAATAGAAACACATATATATATATATATATATATATATATATATATATATATATATATATATATATATATATATATATATATATATATATATATATATATATTTTTTTTTTTATTATTATTATTAACTGCTATCTTTTATTTTATTTAATGCAAATTGTTTTGATTAACATATTTATTATTATAGGCATTTTATTTTATTTTATTTTATTTTATTTTACACAGTTTTGGTTTTTAGTTTCAGCTAAATATAATTTCCTGAAACCTGATTTCATAATGAAGAAATGCAAATACAATTTTATTACAAAACTACAATTGAATGAATGAATAAAATAATGAATGAATGAATGAATGAATGAATAAATAGTTTTTTTTTCTAGTTAGTTAGTTACGGAAATACAATTGGTTGATTAAATAAATTATTTTTGCAGTTCTTTTATTAAATTAAATAACATTTATTTAGTTTTTATCTCAATTTTAATTAGTTACAAAAATACAATTGAATAAATGAATAAATGAATTTGTTTATTAAATTAGTTATTTTTTTTAGTTCAAAAACATTCAACTGAATAAATACGTTTTTTAAAAGATTGAATGCATTTGTTTTAAATAATTTGTTATTATTTTTTATTAGTTACAAAAATACAATTGAATGAATGGTTAAATGAATAAAAATGATTAAATTAATATGTATTTATTTATTTTATTTAGTTAGCAGCAGCAGCAGTAGTAGTATTAGTATTAGTAGTATAACTTATTAAAATTATTACTTCAAATATTGCTACACTACCAATACATTAATATTTTTAATATTACTTGTAATTAATTATTCTACTTTAGGTTTTTATCTTATATAGGTTCACTTTGTTTGGCATCTGTAGACCTGTCAATAAAATATTTTCACTCGAAGAGTCACAATGGAAACTGGTAAATTATTAGCTGGTTATGAATATCAACACTTTCCTTTGGTTTCCACCGCAGAACATTTTCTTGACAGACAGTGGAACAGTGAAGGTGGGGGATTTCGGCTCTGCTTGCACTCTCAACAGGTAACCGGAAACTAGCATTAATAACCATAATAATACAGTCCTCATTCATGGATTTTTCCTCGTCATATTCCGTGTTTACAATCCATTCATGTGAATAATGTGAGTTTTGATGTGTGTTATTTCTAAATGCATTTCTGCAGTGCAAAAGCATACGCTCAGACATATGTGGGCACTCCGTATTATGTTTCTCCAGAGATCTGGGACAACAAACCTTACAACAATAAAAGGTACAACTTTACGGATAATAGTTTGACATCATATTTCCAGTTGAAACCACATTTATACTGATATACATGTGTGTGTTTATATATATATATATATATATATATATATATATATATATATATATATATATATATATACATACACATCCAAGTACAAGCCGTACAGAGAACAGCAAAAATCACTTTTATATAGGGTTTAAACACAGTTGTGTGGCAGCTGTGTGTGAATATAATCAGCTGCTAATAATAAAAATGTATTAATTTTATTTTTTATAATCACACTCTATAAAAACAGTTGAAAGACTTTGAGTGACATTCTCCCTTTACGTGTCATCAGAGGGGAAAGCCCCGCCCACTAATGACCATCTCTCCCTCATTAGCATAGGACGTTAGTCTTGTTTTTGAATCTGCCACTACGCTTGGCCCTCTTTTAAAAAGAGCACAATCTCATTAGTATTTAAAGCAACAGTCACCAAAACACCACAATTAGGATCAAAGCCTGAACGGGTCAGATTCAGAGTGTTATAGCACATTATTTGTGTGTTATTTTGAGATGAAACTTCACATACACACTCTAGGGACATCAGAGACTTATTTTACATTTTGTAAAAGGGGGAATAATGGGTCCCCTTTAAATTAGTATAACAAAGTACAAAAAGAAAGAAAGAAAGAAATTTAAAAAAGAAAAAAGAAATCAAAATTAATGCCAAATATTAAACTACAAATATTAACTACAAAGTTTTAACTTCTTTCTTATTATTTGACATTTAAATTGAATACTTGTATACAGTATTCCTGTTTAAAAAAACATTAAAATGGAGTTTACATTTAGCATATTTACATTTACCTTAATTTACATTGAGAAATGAGGCTTATAAAGAATCGTGAAAAAGATTTAACAAAACGACATTCCCAAAATATGTGAGCAACAGATTCATAAGAAGCCTCACAGAAAGAGCAACTAACTGCATTATTAAGATTTAATTAACTTAATCATTTCTGGGAGGGACTGAACATACTGTATGACCATTTAATATCATCCAAAAGGTTGTTCCAATAAGAAATGTTAGAGGGATTTGAGGTAACGGTCTACAAAATAACATCTTTAAATCATTGGATTTATTTTTTTATGGAAAAACAGATCCAACAACAGTTGATTCAGTCCTGTTGTGTATATACAGAAGTCAGCGAGCTATTATTATTTCTAAAAAATAAAAATCTCAGAAGAGATGGCCTTATTAACTAGAAAAATTTATTTTTTCTTTTGATTTTACTTAAAGTAAAATCAGAGTAATTAAACAAATTGTTATCATAACTGGCTTATTAATATCACTGCATTATCAAAAAAAAAAAATAAATAAAAAAATAAATAAATGAATGAATGAATGAATAAATAAATAAATAAATAAATAAATAAATAAATAAATAAATAAATAAATCAATCAATCAATCAATCAATCAATCAATAAATAAATAAAGATTTCCTCTTATGTAGAATGTATGCATGTGTATTACAGTGACGTCTGGTCTCTGGGCTGTGTTTTGTATGAACTTTGCACCCTCCAACACCCGGTATGTTCCTCTTAACATCTTCTGCTTTTATCGTTACAATGATCAAGAAGCCTGCATTTATTTGATCAAAAACACAGTAATGTAAAACACAGGGGGAAATCATTATATCTTGGACTCCTCCTTACAACTCCACGTTTGTCCATGCCATAATTGCAGTGAAGTGTCAAAAAACATTTTCTCATCCCAGAATGCACGTCGTAGCTGACTAAGGAGGCTGGTTCAGTCCAAAAACGAAAAGTACTTTTTGCATTTGGGTCGGTTTGAGGTCACGAGCTCACCACAAACAAACCAAACACTCCAGGATTAGTTTGAAAGTGTATTGAGATCAACTCTTCCTGCAGGTGTCGGTATGCTTGTTTGGTGCGTGCCGGAGTACGATTGCCACTTTTACACCTGCCCAACGAACGGCACCCAAAAGACAAACAATCTCTGTTTAATTTCAACCGAACTAAATAAGACAAGTGTGAAGACAACCTTAAATGTAAATAACATTTCAAGTTATTACTGGTTTTGTATTTTTGATCAAATAAATCCAGTCTTGGTGAGGAGAAAAGCAGCATTGCACATCAGTGTTAAAAGCTGTAGTCTATTACGTTGTGTTTTTGACCACGTAATGTAACCCTTTCAGGTTTAGTTTCACTGCTGGTGTTTCTTTGCTCAGTTTCAGGCACGGAGCTGGAAGAGTCTGATCCTGAAGGTCTGTCGAGGGTCATATGCACCTTTACCCAGTCACTTCCCTTATGAGCTGCACTACCTCATCAAACACATGTTCAAGACCAACCCTAAAGACAGACCTTCCGTCCACACCATCTTAAGCTCCCATCGCGTGTCCCGACTGCTGCACAAACACCTCACACCTGAGGTATTTCAAACACCTGCAAATAAATGAGAGTGAGACTGCAGTCCAGTGCCCGGTTGCATGATAGTTCTTAAGTAATGGAGTTCTTTAGTAATTTTGGTCACTTAAAATTGTGAAGGGGAAATGGTTACTAAGGACTTTGTAACAACGGTCAAGGTAACTCTTGAATCATTAAGGGGAAATACTTAATGGCAGCCTTAAATTCCGTACGTTGACCCTTAGGTTTTTATTCCTGCAACCCAAGTTTTACTAATGACTCATTTCTATTGAGTGGTACGGTACGGTACGGTACGGGTCGGTACAGGTGTAATACAGGGCTATATTTGGGTCAGTACTCAAATATAGCCCACAGTCAGTGCAAACCACTCATCTGTATCTTTAATCTTCACCAACTCATGTAACCTCTGTTAGAAAGTAAAGTTCCGAGTTCATAATAATCCAAAAGGTGATGATAATAATTAAACATGACAGTTTCTTCTTGTTTTGGGTTGCTGAAAGAATCATTTGCTCCTTTGTTTTTCTGGGTTCTCCTTTGTTTTTTTTGCAGCTTCACTCTCGCGTTTGTCTGTTTCTGAAAGGATCAGATGTCAGAAGCGCTTTAATAATCACGCGCACGTTATTATCATCAGCTCAAGAAGTTTGTTATTTCAAATATAGCCGTGCGGCTAGCGCAAGCAAGAAACCATACCACTCGTAGAAACGAGCCATAAGGGTACCATTAGCCTTCAAACTAAGGGATTTCTTAGCTTAAGGACTTTCATGCAACCGAGTCCAGCTGTTAAGGGGAGTTCACACTGGAAGCTGCTTGATGCGTAATTGGACCCTTGAACATTATGAGTTAACTCTCTTCATTTGCACATCAAATTCACTTCACAATAGATGCAGACTGCCTGACGACTCCAGTTTCATTGCTAAATGGCTGGCATGGATTTTAATAAAAGAGTAGCTGCGTTTTAAGTGGTAAAAATGGCGTTGATTTGTTGTCAAACGCCCAAAATGTTCAAATTGTCATTCGCTCAAATCTTGCCATTCCTATGAATAGCGCCGCAGGAGGTCTAATCATCTTTTTGCATTGACTTAACATGTAAATAACTCTTGCTTCATCCATGTCTGGTGTAAACGCACCATTAGAATGAAAGACATACTCAAATATGTGAGAGACTTAATACTTTCGCTTTATAAGGTTCACCTAACTAGTACCGGGTTGGACCCCCTTTTGCCTTCAGAACTGCCTTTGTTCTTCGTGGCGTAGATTCAACAAGATACTGGAAATATTCCTCAGAGATTTTGGTCCATATTGACATGATAGCATCACACAGTTGCTGCAGATTTGTCAGCTGTTCCACCACATCCCAAAGGTGCTCTATTGGATTGAGATCTGGTGACTGTGGAGGCCATTTGAGTACAAGTCATTGTCATGTTCAAGAAACCAGTCTGAGATGATTCGTGCTTTATGACATGCCATGTTATCCTGCTGGAAGTAGCCATCAGAAGATGAGTACACTGTGGTCATAAAGGGATGGACATGGTCAGCAACAATACTTAAGTAGGCTGTGGCGTTGACATGATGCTCAATTGGTACTAATGGGCCCAAAGTGTGCCAAGAAAATATCCCCCTAACCATTACACCACCACTACCAGCCTGAACCGTTGATACAAGGCAGAATGGAAAAAGGACTCTCAGTACTGAGTTGCAGCTGGAAGGGCATCCGCTATCTAAAACCTATATCAGAGTTATTGCCGATTCATTCCCCTGTGGTGACCCCTCATAAAGTGAATGAGATCAAAATGAGATGAGATCAAAAATTCAATTAAAATAATTAAGTTAACTTTCCAAGATCACCTATTCTTTTTCAGTCTATAAAACAACAGTTATTACAACATCTTTATTATTATTTTTTCTTTCAAGCAAACATTAAAACCAAATCAACACACATGTTTACCATTATATACAGAAGACACTTCGTAATATGTTATTCAGTGTAACAATAGTTTATACACCGATAAAGTAAATATCTGGATTTTTGAGCTCATTGTCTTGATCATTGATGTTCTTGTTTTAAGTGTCGTTGACCTTTTAATTACTATTATAATTATAATATTCTCTTTCATTTTGTGGACAGAATCAGGAACTGCTTCAAGAACGAACACGGCACTGGAGGAGAGAGGAAGGAGAGAAAGTGGCCATGTTTTTAGGACAGAAGAGCTTACTGAACTCCTCCACAGCTGAAGGTACACGTTTGCTTAAAGCTCTGCTAACTTTATGTCAAGCCTAGCCTGTAGTCAATCAGCCTGTTTTATTGATGTGTTCAGGAGCATTTCAAGCAGGACAGTCCCTCAGTAAAAGCAGCAGTGATGATCCTGCACCCCGTAAGAAGTGGGCAGTCGGAGCATATAACACTGTGCTGGGGGTCCTAGAAAATGCTGACATCATTTCCACTGGAAGCACGGCAACTGCAGAGCGGCCTGACTTCATTTCTGGTACAGTAAGACAGGGGCTGTTTCTCAATACCAAGTACGCAAAGTTTGGACTTGCGTCCTTGGAAGTTCCGACTTGCCAAATTCAGACTTGGAAGAACGAACTCCCGAGGACGCATAAACATAAATCACTATAAATGTGAAGTAAAATGTGTTATTGTACACAGACTCGTGTCTTTGATTATCAGATTTAATAAACTACAATGAACATTATACAAGTATAAAGTACAAGACGTAAACAAAAGGAAATAAGTGAAGTTTATTTATAAACTAATTTCGAGAGGATCACGTGCTTATGATTGCTTGCTGCGGGTCCGGCATTATCCAATTTATGATTAACCAATCAAACGATTCCTAAGGCACTATAAATACCCTGAGTTCCATATCACAGCCGTCTTCGTTTTGAAGAATTCTCCCTTCCACCCCTACTCCTCCTGCTTTCCTAGATGGTTGGCATGGTGGTCCAGTGGTTAGCACTGTTGCCTCACAGCAAGAACGTCACTGGTTCTAGTCCTTACCAAGCCAGCCGACGTTTCTGTGCGTAGTTTACACGTTCTCCCCGTGCTCGCGTGGGTTTCCCCTGGGCTCCCCGGTTTCCTCCCACCGTCCAAAAAACATGCAACTTAAGTTAACTGACTAATCCAAATCAGCACCATAGACATCCTCCTAGTAAATAGTTATCTCTTAAGAGCAATCACTATCTGTTCATTAGCTACTACAACAGGGGAGTTCTCCAGATCTACCTGAGCTCAAACTCCCCTCGCGCCCTGCAAATGGGAGGGAGCCCCGGGCTCGCTTTGTGTTAATTTGGGTTTGTCATTCCAGTTTTTGATCTCGTGTTCTGATTCGTTACTGAATAACCAATCTGAGTGCTCTCTTCAGCCAACAGTCAATGACAATTCTACGTGACAAAACCTGACAAGAGGCTATGTAATATTGTAATTTAGAATCAAATGAATGAATATTAAATCTTAATAACATAATAAAAGTGCATGCTAAGTGTGACTGATGTTGTTGGCTCTAGTGGAGACAGGTTGGGACTGCAGGCAGGCCAGTCTAGTACCTGTATCCTCTTCCTCCACAGCAAGGACATTATAATGTGTGCAGAATGGGGATTTGCGTTGTCTTGTTGAAATTTACCCTGGAGAAGGCGGCAGCATATCGTGCTCCAAAATCTCTATGTACTTTTCAGAATTAATGGTGCCATCACAAAAGTGCAAGTTACCTTTGCCAAGGGCACTGACACAACCCCATACCATGACAGACCCTGGCTTTTGGACATGTTGCTGGTAACAACCTGCATGATCCTTTCCTTTCTTGGTCTGGAGCACACGGCATTCATTTCTCTCAAAAATACCTGAAATACTGATTCATATGACCACAGTTTCCACTGTGATTTTACACTCTGGGCCCAGAGAAGTCAATGTCGCGTCTGGACACTGTTAACATAGGGTTTCCTTTTGGCACAGTACAGTTTTCACTGGCATTTGTCTGATTGTGCGAGACCATTAGAAGATCAAAGCGTGAGCTCTCTGTACAGAAATATTAAATATGGAGTAATCACTCACTTTATCGATGTCTGTTCATGTTGTTTTATTCTGCCTCTTTTCGTAGCGTCATGCGACAGAATTTTGCACTCTCAAACAAGTGTGATCTCTGCTTTATACTGCAAAATGTATTTACACAATAATAAATAAATAAATACAATTACTCTGCTACTCTGAATTGATTTATACAGAACTGTTGACAGTATTTAAGGCAAGTATATTATATTAAATTAGTAATTAAATGACACTCTGCTTGTGTTTCAGAGTGTGTGGAGACGCAGGAGAGACGAGTGAGGAAACAGTGGGACAGAGATCCACCGCAGAGACTCCTGAGTGTCCTGGAGAAAGCACAGCTCAGCTTTGGCTTTGAAACATACACGATACATAGAGACGGTCAGTCTGAACACACACTTTATGACAGTAATACCTTTAGCTAACAATTACATGGAAAAAGACACTTAAGGCCTTTGGACTCGTGGGCCCGTGGGATGCTTTTTGCTTCCTTACGTAACAAAGGGTGCCAATGTGATTGTGCACACCAATGCGCAAAATGGCAGACTTAAAGGTGACCTATTATCAGGGATGAGCAGTGTTTATGATACATGTATTTCAAAATATATAATTCAAATACAAAATAGTAGTTTGTAATTTGTGTTTGATAGGGCTAATAAAGAATAGCCTAATATTTTAGTGTCTTGTAATTTAGTATTTTTAAAATATTGTAAAATACTTTGTAAGAAATCTACATCAAGACATCATCTAAATGCAGCCTCTGATTGGTGCTTTGGATGTTATTGATCCTTCCATTTAAGGAAGAATTAAAAAATGTTTGGAGAAAGTGTGTACTGTACAAATAATGGTAGTTTTGGATGGATTGCTGATGCCAAATGTTTGTCGTTAGAGCAAACAGCATAAAAAAAGTCTTCATTGGCTTTTTCATATGCCAGTAGTTGATCAGTAGGATATAAGCCTAAGGATGCCACAACATATGAAACACAAATATTTAATAATAAAAACTCCTAATACAGTTTTTACATTGAGTATTGAAGAGTTCACTAGCCAAAAAAATAGATTTCTGAAAAATTCTGTGAACAAAAAATGTTAATTTAGTCTTTATTTAACACCATTTTAAAATATTAAAGGGTTGAATAATCAATGTACAGAGATGATGGCAATTTTACTGGCCACATTTGCTATCAAACGTTGTTTACTTCACTACGTCAGTTTAATAGGGAAGGGATTAATAGAATAGATCTAAT
>NC_079449.1:46161700-46231700 GCF_903798145.1 Danio aesculapii
TATTATCAGACATACTGTGAAAATTTCCTTGCTCTGTTAAACATCATTTGGGAAATATTTCAAAAAGGAAACAAATTCAAAGGGGGGCTAATCTCATATGAAGCAAGAGATCGCGATGACATATGATGATGTGTGCAGGTGCTGTAGTGCTGTGCCAATCTTAGGGGTACATTTTGAAGCCCTACCCCTTCACACTCAGGTTTTAAGGGCCAAGGGGAAGGGGTAGGCGTATAAAAAATAGAATTGGGATTGGGCCTAAAACCGTTTAGAAATGTGTTGAAAACAAAATCTAAACAGAAATTGGGGGAAAAAATAAACTGGGGGGCTAATAATTCGGGGGGGCTAATAATTCAGGGGGGCTAATGAATCTGACTTCAACTGTTTTCATATTCTGAAGTTTTACTGACAAATGCTTGTATACCTAAAACTGCATTAGGTTGCATTACAGTGTACTTTCCATAGCCCTGTCATGCTCAATTATCCAGTCACTGTAATACATCAGAGTGTTGATGTGTCGTAATCTCTCTGTTTCTCTCTCTCTCTCTTTCTCTCTAACAAACATGTAAATCCTGAAAGTGAATGATCAGGAAGTCTTTCCTCTGTTTCTTTTCTGGAGAAATTGAGCAGATGTGAATGTGGGAGTTCAGTTTCTCTCTCTCCCCCTCAGGTCTCTCTGACACAACTTTCACATTCCTTTTACCTGAAAAGGGAAGAGTTTTTTATATGTGTAAAGGCTGTGAGAGACTAGCGATGTCCTGAAGTCATACTACTAACTAATGTAGATCTTGTGAATAACAGTGATTAACTTTACCGGTCAAGCTCAGTTTTGAAAACAGACATTAGACTGCATAAATTATTTTATAGCTGTAGTATTTTTCACCCTGTTGTCAATGTTTGTTTCTTTTAAAATATTTTTTTTACTTTTGGGTCAATACTATTAGCCCCCTTAAGCATTTCTTTCGATTGTCTATAGAACAAACCATCATTATACACTCACCGGCCACTTTATTAGGTACACCTGTCCAACTGCTCGTTAATACAAATTTCTAATCAGCCAATCAAATGGCAGCAACTCAATGCATTTAGGCATGTAGACATGGTCAAGACGATCTGCTGCAGTTAAAACTGAGCATCAGAATGAGGAAGAACGGGGATTTAAGTGACTTTGAACGTGGACATGGTTGTTGGTGCCAGACGGGCCTGGTCTGAGTATTTCAGAAAGCTGCTGATCTACTAGGATTTCAGTCACAACCATCTCTAGCGTTTACAGAGAATGATCCAAAAAAGAGAAAATATCCAGACATTCGGATGGTACACTCTCAGAAATAAAGGTACGCGAGTTGTCACTGGGGTGGTACCTTTTCAAAAGGTACACATTTGTACTTGAAGGGTCCATATTGGTACCTCAAAAGTATATATTAGAACCTAAAAACTTTAGGGGGAACACTTTTGTACTTTTTATGTACTAATATGTACCCTTGAGGTATTAATATGGACCTTTTGGGTACAAATTTGTACCTTTCGAAAACGTACCACCCCAGTGACAGATCGCGTACCTTTATTTCTGAGAGTGTAGGGTCAGACATGACGTCAACAGTTTGCCATCAACAACATGAAAGCATGGATCCATCCTGCCTTGTATTAACGGTTGAGGCTGCTGGTGGTGGTGTAATGGTGTGGGGGATATTTTTGGCACACTTTGGGCCCATTAATACCAATTAAGCATCATGTCAATGCCACAGCCTACCTGAATATTGTTGCTGACCATGTCCATCCCTTTATGACCAGTGTATTCATCTTCTGATGGCTACTTCCAGCAGGATAACGCGTCATTTCATAAAGCTCGAATCATCTCAGACTGGTTTCTTGAACATGACAATGAGTTCACTGTAGTCAAATGGCCTCCACAGTCATCAGAGCTCAATCCAATAGAGCACCTTTGGGATGTGGTGGAACGGGAGATTCGCATCATGAATGTGCAGCCGACAAATCTGCAGGAACTGTGTGATGCTATCATGTCAATATGGAGCAAAATCTCGGAGGAATATTTCTAGTATCTTGTTGAATCAATGCCACGAAGGATTAAGGCAGTTCTGAGCGCAAAAAGGGGGTCCAACCTAGTACTAGTAAGGTATACCTAATAAAGTGGCCGGTGAGTGTACAATCATTTGTCTAATTAACCTAATTTTTCTAATTTACCCAGTTAAGCCTTTAAATGTCTTGAAATCTTGAAAAATATACACTGAATACTAGTATCTTGAAAAATATCTAGTCTAATATTATTTACTGTCATCATGGGAAAGACAAAAGAAATCAGTTATTAGAGATGAGTTATTAAAACTATTATGATTAGAAATGTGTTTCTAAACATAATAGTCTCCATTAAAGAATCTCCATTAAACAGAAATCTGGGAAAAAAATATACAGTAGGGCGAATAATTCTGACTTTAACTGTATATATATATATATATATATATATATATATATATATATATATATATATATATATATATATATATATATATATATATATATATAATCAGGTGAAGTGTACACAAGGGTTATTCCTGCAATAAATATATTGTCCTCCCCGGCGGTCTTCCTTTCAGTTGTGCTTGCTCATGCTCTTCATTGTTAAAAGTGACCCACCTCTGCACCCCTTACACACATCAGCACATTTGGTTCAGGCATTTGAATGGCTGTTAAACAGATCCCTCTCCCACACACACAAATGGATATAAAAATCGGCGCCAGCTATTGTTGTGAGATGTGCTGATCACGTCTTCAGAGCGTCACGTTCAACTGGACAGTTTTGATAAGACACTCCAGTTAAACCTGTAGCTACTCTTCTGTCGGTTTATCTGCGTGTGTGTGTGAGTTTTGTAAGGTGTCCAGACACTTATCGTTTCCCCTTTGCTCCGGATGAAGTGAATCATCATAGTCATGACATCTGTGAGTCACTTTCGCGACTGATTTCACAGTTCTTATAAACCAATGTTATGGTTACCTTTCATTACACGTGTAAATACAATTACGAAAGCAACAATGTGAAGATCACTTATGTCACTCTACTCTAACATACAAACCCATGAACAGTTGAAGTCAGAATTATTAGCCCCCCTGAATGATTAGCCCCCTGTTTATATTTTTCCCCAATAACTGTTTAACAGAGAGCAGATTTTAACACATTTCTAAACATAATAGTTTTAATAACTCATCTCTAATAACTGATTTATTTTATCTTTGTCATGATGACAGTAAATAATATTAGACTAGGTATTTTTCAAGACACTTCTATACAGCTTAAACTGACATTTAAAGGCTTAACTAGGTTAATTCAGCCTGATCTCAGGAGAAAACGTAAGTATTTTACGTTTTGACAGTGTAGTGGCTAATTCGTAATTTTTAGTTCAGTCGTACGAAATTGTACGATTTTTAAAAAAGGAGGCGTGGCACCTAACCCCACCCCTAAACCCAACCGTCATTGGCGCATGAGCAAATCGTACTAAATTGTACAAATTAGATCGTATGAATTCGTACGAATTAGCCACTAAATCAAAAAGTTACGAATTGCTGTGAGATTGTGTTAGTTAATTAGGTTAACTAGGCAGGTTATGGTAATTAGGCAAGTTATTGTATAACGATGGTTTGTTCTGTAGACGATCGAAAACAAAGAGGCTAATAATTTTGACCTTAAAATGGTGTTTAAAAAATTAAAAACTGCTTTTATTTTAGCTGAAATAAAACAAATAAGACTTTCTCCTGAAGAAAAAATATTATCAGACATACTGTGAAAATTTCCTTGCTCTGTTAAACATTTGGGAAATATTTAAAAAAGAAAAACAACTGAAAAGAGGGCTAATAATTCTGACTTCAACTGTGTGTGTATATATATATATATATATATATATATATATATATATATACATACATACATACAACTGTTCTGTCTGGTTCTTGAATCTGATTGGCTGAAAGCCGTGCAACATTCTATAATATCAGCTCTTGTACAGCCTCTTCCCCCTCGTGTATTGCTCCGCCCACATTGAATGCCAAGCAGAGGACTAAACCAAACTCCATTTAAGGTAGGTCATTTCCCTTAACGGCCATCTTTGAAATGTCTCCCGGCCATTTTGTTTGAATGGGGTAACATCAAATTCTAACTCAAAGTCTAACTTATTTTATTAAGTTTATCAGGTTTTAACTATTCTTTAGTTGTGCACAAAATTTAACCTAATATATTTTTGTAATATTTAAGTTGAGATGACTAGAAAAAGTCAACGCAGTTCAGTTGATAAGACAGGCCTAGTTTTACACCTTTATAAAAGCGAGTCCTTATGTAGCATCTTGTGTTTCTAAAGCACAAAATGATTTCAGAAAGTCACGTTTGAGGTTTACTGAGTGACTTTGTGAAATACATGTGGTGGAAGTTGAAAGTGACGTTAACCACAGACCATGTTTTAGTCATTATAACTGAACTATTGTAAAACCCATTCAGGAAGTCCAGAGTGAACTCCTGGTGAACCAGCCATCCAGACCAAATTGATGTCATGGTTGAACAGCTCTATTGGTTAAATGTGACCGTATGTGTGTGTGTTTTCTTTTTCTTTTTTCTTGCTTGAAAAGATAGCCTCATTAAGATGCTGTCTTTACATTCATCATACCAAGAGGTCTAGAGGTGAGGCATAACGTCAGTACTGTTAAGTGTTCAAAGTGTTGTATCTTGAAATAAACTGGACAAATATACACTCACCGGCCACTTTATTAGGTACACCTAACTAGTACCGGGTTGGACCTGCTTTTGCCTTAGTCCTTCGTGGCAGAGATTCAACAAGGTACTGGAAATATTCCTCAGAGATTTTGGTCCATTTTGGCATGATAGCATTACACGGTTGCTGTAAATTTGTCGGGTGCACATCTATGATGCGACTTTCCCGTTCCACCACATCCCAAAGGTGCTTTATTGGATTGAGATATGGTGACTGTGCAGGCTATTTGAGTACAGTGAACACATTGTCATGCTCAAGAAACCATTCTGAGATGATTCATGCTTTATGAAATGGCATGTTATCCTGCTGGAAGTAGCCATCAGAAGATGGGTACACTGTCCCATAAAGGGATGGACATGATCAACAACAATCCTCTATAGGTAATCTAAAAAAAAAAGCATATAGGTAAGCTGTGGCATTGACACAATGCTACTAATCATTGACTAATGATGCTAATAAACATATTAATGGGCTCAAGTGTGCCAAGGAAATATCCCCCACACCATTACACCACCACCAGCCTGAACCATTGATACAAAGCAGGATGGATCCATGCTTTCATGCTGTTGAAGTCAAATTCTGACCCGACCATCCGAATGTCAAAGTCAAATCCGAATGACTCATCAGACTAGGCAACGTTTCTCCAATCTTCTATTGTCCAGTTTTGGTGAGCCTGTGTGAATTGTAGCCTCAGTTTCCTGTTCTTAGCTGACAGGAGGGGCACCCGGTGTGGTCTTCTGCTGCTGTAGTCCATCTGTCTCAAGGTTGGATGTGTTGTGTTGTGTCAGAGATGCTCCTCTGCAGTCCTCAGTTGTAACGAGTGGTTATTTGAGTTACTGTTGCCTTTCTATCAGCTGGAACCAGTCTAGCCATTCTCTGATCTCTGTCATCGACAAGGCATTTGCATGCACTGATCTGGATATTTTCTCTTTTTCAGACCATTCTCTGTAAACCCTAGAGATGGTTGTGAAATTCCTAGTAGATCAGCAGTTTCTGAAATACTCAGACCAGCCCATCTGGCACTAACAACCATGCCACGTTCAAAGTCACTGCAGCAGATCGTCTTGACCATGTCTACATGCCTAAATAAATTGAGTTGCTGCCATGTGATTGCCTTATTAGAAATTTGCATTAACAAGCAGTTGGACAGGTGTACCTAATGAAGTGGCCGGTGAGTGCAGTATAAGACGTTAAATGATTTGCATATTTCACAATGAGTCATATGTGTTTCAGTTTGATATCCTGTTCATTAAACTTTCGTTTAGCTGTAGGTACTGTCCTCTCACTGAACTTTACAGAAATCAAACTGTGAACAGAATAACCTGTTCAAACACAAGCACTGTTCTGCGAAACTAGTATTTAAAGAAATTCAGAGCTGTAACTGGAAAGGTTGGTTATAAAGGTCAACTGAAATGTTAAATACTGCCATTATTTACTCGTATTCATCCAGAATAATCTTAAGTCACTATAAAGTTGTACAATATATATATATATATATATATATATATATATATATATATATATATATATATATATATATATATATATATATATATATAAAATATATATATATACAGTTGAAGTCAGAATTATTAGCCCCCTGAGATATTAGAATGGCGTCACACCGCCCAGTAGCGTTCGTTTAAAGAAAATGAAATGCAGCCATACGTACCTCTGGTTACGTAATTCGCGGCCTCCAGAAACATCTGTAGGGCTACTTTTTCAGAACGAGCCTGTGTTATATAAAAGTGATTTTAGCATTATAGGTCCTCTTTAAATGTATTTTGATTAATTTCTGCTTTACGCATTATCCTTCAGACAATATTCAGTTTTAATTAAGCAGCCCATGACGTAGAGCATGATAATAATCATACATTCCTCTGAGACACAGTAGAAATTCCTCACAAAATCAGTCAAAAATCAGACTGGCCGCCAAACACTGTCATTGATCTTAAAGAGAGATGATTCAGGAGCCTGAAGCCTTTCTGCCACACGTGATGGATCACCCTAGACTCATGTGCCTCACCTAGACCGACCAAACTCGCTCATACAGTTGAAGTCTAAATGATTTGCCCTCCTGTTAATTTTTTTTCTTATTTAAATATTTCCCAAATGATGTTTAACAGAGCAAGGAATTTTTCACAGTATTTCCTAAAATATTTTTTCTTCTGGAGAAAGTCTTATTTGTTTTATTTCGGCTAGAATGAAAGCAGTTTTTAATTTTTTTATAAACATTTTCAGGTCAATTTTATTAGCCCCTTTAAGCTATATATATATATATATATATATATATATATATATATATATATATATATATATATATATATATATATATATATATATATATATATATATTTGATTGCCTAAAGAACAAACCAAAGTTATATAATGATATGCTTAATTACCCTAACTTGCCCAATTAACCTAGTTAAGCCTTTAAATGTCACTTTAAGTTGAATACTAGTATCTTGAAAAATATCTAGTCAAATATTATGTGCTGTCATCATGACAAAGTTAAATATATAAGTTCAGAATTCAGTTATTAAAATTATTATGTTTAGAAATGTGTTATTATGTTTAAAAATCTTTCTGTTAAACAGAAATTGGGAAAAAATATACAGGGGTTAATAATTCTGACCTCAACTGTATATATGTCAATCATTAATCTTCACAAACCATTAATCCACTGTCTGGGGGAAACCCTAACAGCTCGGGACATTTCTGATAAACCTGCGATTATCCCTCAACACTGATTATCATCCGATGAGCAGCTTAGTTAACCTCTAACCCAGTCATATGGTATATATGTTATGACGTAAACTCAAACCACAACCTGAACTGCAGTCAATATTGAAGAACAGGAAGCTGCTGATGTGTTTTAAAGTGGGAATTTCCATGTGAGTATAGAGGTTGAGCGTTTATGAAAAAGGTTTTCAGTCAGTGAGTGAGTAACGTTGCTTCACTGTTGTCTGAAGCTCCTCACCGACATGTCTGAGCAGGACAGAGTTCAACCGAAATAACCAAATCTGTGTGCTTCAAGGGAATAAGTAACGTCTTGATTAGATGTTGTCAGATTTAACAGAATCCTATCACCGATCTCGATATAAGTGATGTTGTGATGTGTTTTGAAGCAATGAGATGGATTTGGTTGTGAGAGTATAATCTTTTCTGTGAGAGAGGTAATCTGTCGAAGCGTAAACTTTCACTTTCAGCTGTTATCTGTAGGTGGATTACAGAGACCTTTGTCTGTTACTCACTCTTTACATATAAACATGACCAAATTCACAGAGAAGTGTAAAACCAGAGCCAAATGGGCTGTACAAACCTTCTGGAGTATTCACTGATTTAATGTCTTCTACTTGACACAGAGTCCAACCTATTGTGTTTTATTAATGTCTACTACACCAACCTTAAACCCAACCTCACAGTGACCTGAAGTGTTTTATTAATGTCTACGACACCAACCCTAAACCCAACATCACAGTAACCTGTTGTTTTACTAACCTCTACACCTATACTAACCCTAAACCCAACCTCACAGTGACCTGAAGCGTTTTATTAATGTCTACTACACCAACCCTAAACCCAACCTCACAGTAACCTGTTGTGTTTTATTAATGTCTACTACACCAACCCTAAACCCAACCTCACAGTAACCTGTTGTGTTTTATTAATGTCTACTACATCAACCCTAAACCCAACCTCACAGTAACCTTTTGTGTTTTATTAATGTCTACTACACCAACCCTAAACCCAACCTCACAGTGACCTGAAGTGTTTTATTAACGTCTACACCTATACTAACCCTAAACCCAACCTCACAGTGACAAGTGTTTTATTAATGTCTACTACACCAACCCTAAACCCAACCTCACAGTGACCTGAAGTGTTTTATTAATGTCTACTACACCAACCCTAACCCCATTATCACAGTAGCATTGTGTTTTATTGCTGTCTACACCTACCCAAACTCTACAGTCAACCTCAGTAACCTGATGTGTTTTATTATTGTCTACTACACCAGCTCTAAACCCAACTTCACAGTAACCTGTTGTGTTTTATTATTGATTGTGTGAAATAGCCTACTGCAGCGTCTGCTATTATATTAAATAAATAAATAAATAAATAAATAAATGCAACAGATGTGAACACATACAGACCCTTACAGTTTCCGATATGTTATCAATTACAGAAAAACTACACACAACATACATTTAGTCCTTATTTGGGATAAAAAACAACATGCAACATATAGCCCAGTCAGAGCAAACCTCTCATGTGTCTTTAATCTTCACCAGCACATGTAGCCTCTGTTAGAGAGTAATTCCATCATTCTGAGTTCATAATAGTCCAAAATGTGATGATAATAGTTAAACATGGCAGTTTGTTGATGTTTTAGGTTGCTGAAAGAATCATTTGCTCCTTCGTTTTGTCAGGCTTCACCTTCGTTTTTCCGCGCGCCACTCGCGTTTGTCTGTTTCTAAAGGATCGGGTGTCAGAAGCACTTCAATAATCACGCACATGTTATTATAATCAGGTCAAGAAATTCGCTATTTCAAATATAGATGAAGACGCGAGTGCAAGTGAGAAAGCTAAATCGATCACGCTTTAAACGGCCTTGTAAACAACGACGGGGCACTGGGTAGTTCTGCTCTTCTTCTTGGCTTTGTGGCTGTTCATCAAGATGACAAGGTTTGTTTGAACTCGGGTCCACCATGGCTCATTATTATATGCATATATTATTACGGAGTGATGTCTCAGCTGTGTAATGGCGGTTCCTTTGTTTTCATTCTCCTGCTTGTTCACGAGCAAGTGATGTATCTCTGTAAACCAATAGCGTTCAGCTGCGTGTCTTTCTTTGCCTTTTGGTACACTTTTGTCGTACTAGGTACCCTTCCGAAACGGTACCCAAAAAGTGGTATGGTACAGTTCCATTTAGGTACCTTTTGACAATGGAAAGCGTACCGAACTGCACCATACCATAGCACTCAGTGGAAACCTAGTAGAGACTAGTACACAGCCCATCTGCCAGTGTTGGGTAAGTTACTTCAAAAAAGTAATTAATTACAAGTTACTTATTACATCATTAAAATGTATTTAGATTACATTTTAATTACCATATTTTAATACTCAATAAGTAATTACTTAATTCAATCAACACTTAATATCTACTTAAAATCGAACGCATAAATGCTCTACATATAAATTTCAACCATACACAAAAGAAATTGAAGGAAATTTGAATGAATAAATATATTTTCCCAGTACTGGGAAACACCCATACACACTCATTCACACACATACACTATGGGCAATTTACTTTATTTAATTCACCTCGACCCTCCCGCATGTCTTTGGACTGTGGGGAAAACTGGAGCACCCAGAGGAAACCCACGCCAACACAAGAAGAACATGTAAACCACCAATACGGTACTGGGAAACACCCATACACCCATTTGGACTGTGGGGAAAACTGGAGCACCCAGAGGAAACCCACACCAACACAAGAAGAACATGTAAACCACCAATACGGTACTGGGAAACACCCATACACCCATTTGGACTGTGGGGGAAAACTGGAGCACCCAGAGGAAACCCACACCAACACAAGAAGAACATGTAAACCACCAATACGGTACTGGGAAACACCCATACACCCATTTGGACTGTGGGGAAAACTGGAGCACCCAGAGGAAACCCACACCAACACAAGAAGAACATGTAAACCACCAATACGGTACTGGGAAACACCCATACACCCATTTGGACTGTGGGGACAACTGGAGCACCCAGAGGAAACCCACGCCAACACAAGAAGAACATGCAAACCACCAATACGGTACTGGGAAACACCATACACACTCATTCACACACATACACTATGGGCAATTTACTTTAATCAATTTACCTCGACCCTCCCGCATGTCTTTGGACTATGGGGGAAACTGGAGCACCCAGAGGAAACCCACGCCAACACAAGAAGAACATGTAAATCACCAATACGTGTGTGTGTGTGTGTGTGTGTGTGTGTGTGTGTGTGTGTGTGTGTGTGTGTGTGTGTGTGTGTGTACATGTGTGTTTTCAGGTCAAAAATTTCAAAAACAAATCGCTATCATGTCACTATCAGTTTGACCTGTTGATCAGTCTGGCAACTGTTTCCTAAATAAACAAAACTCATTTAAAAAATTCATGCTAACAACAAACATTAACTAAGACTTTTAGCTCAATAAACTATTAATTAGCAGCTTACTGATAGTTAATAAAGTTCTAGTCAGATTTAGGTTTGGGTACTGGGTAGGACGAGGAATGTAAAATAAGATTGTACTTTATAAGTGCTAATAAACTGTTAATATCTTACTCTATTAGCCAGTAGTAAATGGTTAGATAGTAAGGTACAAGTCAGGTTTAGGTTAGGGTATTGGGTAGGACTAGGAATGGAAATTAAGATCATACTTTATAAGAGATTATAAATCCTTAATATCTTACTCTATTAGCCAGTAGAAAATAGTTAAATAGAAAGGTACTAGTCAGGTTTAGGTTTGGATACTGGGTAGGACTAGGAATGTAAAATAAGATCATACTTTATAAGTGCTAATAAACCGTTAATATTAGCCAGTAGTAAATAGATAGTAAGGTATTAGTCAGGTTTAGGTTTGGGTATTGAGTAGGACTAGGAATGTAAAATAAGTGCTAATGAATCATTAATATCTTACTCTATTAGCTAGTGGTAAATAATAAGATAGTAAGGTACTATGCAGGTTAAGGTTTGGTACTGGGTAGGACTAGGAATGTCAAATAAGATCATACTTTATAAGTGCTAACAAACTGTTAATATCTTACTCTATTAGCCAGTAGTAAATGGTTAGATAGTTAGTAAGGTACTAGTCAGGTTTAGGTTTGGGTACTGGGTAGGACTAGGAATATAATATAAGATCATACTTTATAAGTGCTAATAAACTGTTAATATCTTACTCTATTAGCCAGTAGTAAATGGTTAGATAGTAAGGTACTAGTCAGGTTTAGGTTTGGGTACTGGGTAGGACTAGGAATGTAATATAAGATCATACTTTATAAGTGCTAATAAACCCTTAATATTAGCTAGAAGTAAATAGTTAGAAAGTAAGGTATTAATCAGGTTTAGGTTTGGGTACTGGGTAGGACAAGGAATGTAATATAAGATCATACTTTATAAGTGCTAATAAACCCTTAATATTAGCTAGAAGTAAATAGTTAGATAGTAAGGTATTAGTCAGGTTTAGGTTTGGGTACTGGGTAGGACAAGGAATGTAAAGTAAGATCTTACTTCATAAGTGCTAATAAACCATTAATATCTTTCTCTATTACTCTAATATCTATTATATTAATGGTCTTTTTGTTATACTTACACTGAAGTGTTACCAACATTTTTATTTTCACTACATCATCCTCATGTAAACGTAATAAATAACACCGCTTTATAAAACAGCAGCTCAGTTTGAGTCCCGCTGTCAGTGCAGTGTTGATATAGTGGATGGGAGTGAACGCTGGGTTTTATAGTTTGTTGTGACACTTGCTCTTATGCAAGAAAACACAGATACAGTTTCTCCTCTCCGCTTTGATAAGATTTGTTTGTGCTTTCAGACGTCTGGATTGTATGACAGCCTGTCTGTGTATTCCTCCCCATCCGAAGCCTCAATCTCTAGAGCTTTGCACTGAAACGAGAGAGATAAAGGAGAAGTTCATTTCGCAGTTGCTTTTCATAGTTTTATGCTGTGTGAATGTCACATGAAGATAATTCTACACATGTGAGAGGTTATAAACTGACACTGTGGTGTTTTTCAGTTTAAATGATGTGTGAATAACTTCTCTCAGTGGGCTGACGTTCACACATAAATATTTAGGTAAAACTTTACATCATGTAGGCCTAACTATTAAGATATACAGCTGAAGTCAGATTAGCCCCCCTTTTAATTTTTTTTCTTTTTTTAAATATTTCCCAAATTATGTTTAACAGAGCAAGAAAACTTTCACAGTATGTCTGATAATATTTTTTCTTCTGGAGAAAATCTTATTTGTTTTATTTCGGCTAGAATAAAAGATTTTTTTTTTAATTTAAATCCATTTTAAGGTCATTATTATTAGCCCCTTTAAGCTATATATTTTTTTCGATAGTCCAGAACGAACCATGGTTATACAATAACTTGCCTAATTACCTTAACCTGCCTAGTTAACCTAATTAACCTAGTTAAGCCCTTAAATGTCACTTTAAACTGTATAGAAGTGTCTTGAAAAATATCTAGTCACATATTATTTACTGTCATCATGACAAAGAGAAAATAAATCAGTGATTAGAGATGAGTTATTAAAACTATTATGATTAGAAATGTGTTGAAAATCTCTCCGTTAAACAGAAATTAGGGATAAAATAAACAGTGGGCTAATAATTCAGGGGGGCTAATAATTCTGATTTAGATTTAGACAATATACATTTAAAAAATCCTGACAAATTAAATAAAATCAGAAGGTTACAAACAGTTAATGATAAACTTCATTGTGATTCCTTGTTTTGTGTGTACTAACTAATAATAACTAATAAGGACTAGTTGCCATGTAGTTGCAATGTAAGTTATAATTGATAAAATGTGTTGAAGGGAGCATCATAAAGTAATACCGAATTCTAAGACCTCACAAGTGTTATTGGAAGTTGATGCTGGAATGCTGGCAACCCAAAAAGCTGCAAGTGAGTGAGCAAAACAATAAAGGAGCAGAATTTTAGTTACTTTTAAGAAAGCTACTTACGATATTGTTTTGTGTGCAGGAAGTGAGTCAGTATTTTAACACATATACTGTATCTATAAATATGTATATGACTAAATATCAGCGAAGTTACAGTAAACGTTTCACTCTGTGGGGAACCAGAAACGGAAATTGATTAGACAAGAAAAGCAAAACTGAGCTGCTTTACATTCCTTTTGGCTGGGTTTCAAGAAAAAATTGACTATGACCTGGCAACCCTGGAGCTGACGCTGTTTATTTACAACAGGAGAAGGAGGAAAATATCATTTGCAGAGGGTGTGGATCACTTTTGTCACTGACCCCTTATGTGTTAAGGCTAAGTAACAATAAGCATGTTTGCTTTGCTTCAAAATCTCTAATGCGTTAGCAAGGCATTAGCATTAGCATACTAAACCAGTGTGAGGTATTCTTCTGATGTCTTAATAAACAAGATAATCAAGCTGATGTTATCTGTTTGAACAAGAAAAGCAAAACTGAGTTGTTTTTCATTTCTTCTGGCTGGGTTTTGAGGAAAATTTTATAGGACCTGGCAACAAATAGCTGACGCTATTTATTAACAGCAGGAGAAGAAGGACAATATCATTTTCAGAGGGTTTGGATCACTTGCTTCACTGATCCCTTAAGTATTAAGGCTAAGTAACAATAAACATGTTCATTTTGCTTGAAAACTGCTAATGCATTAGCAAGGCATTAGCATTAGCATACTAAAGCACTGCGAGAAAGCCCATGTTATTCTTCTGAGGTCCTAATAAACAATAAAATCCACCTAATTTTCTCGGTGTGGACAAGAAAAGCAGAACTGAGCTGTTTTTCATTTCTTTGGCTGGGTTTTGAGGGAAATTTTACTAGGATCTGGCAACTCTAAAGCTGACTCTGTTTTTTAACAGCAGGAGAAGAAGGACAAGATCATTTGCAGAGGGTGTGGATCACTTGCCTCAATGATCCCTTAAGTTTTAAGGCCAGGGGTGTAGTGGACATTTTAAAAGGGGGAGGACAGCTGTGTGAAATCCAAACGTTTTCATTCTTAATCACCTGTTTCTAAATGGTCTGTCTCTAAAAGTGAGGGGGACGTAACCTGCTCCCATCCCCTCCCCACCCCCGATTGCTACGCCCCTGATTAATGCTAAAATAAACATGTTCATTTTGCTTCAAAACTTCTAATGCATTAGCAAGGCATTAGCATACTGAACCATGTTAGCATGAACCCCTGTTATTCTTCTGAAGTCCCACACATTATAATCAGGCTAAAATGTTCTCTGACTGGACAAGAAAAGTACAACTAAGATGCTTTTCAGTAATTTGTGTGGGTTTTGAGGGAAAATTTACTAGGACCTGGCAACCCTGGAGCTGACACTATATATTTACAACAGGCTGTGGATCACTTGTTTCACTGATGATCCCTTAAATATTAAGGCTAAGTAACATTAAACGTGCTTTGCTGCAAAAATGCCAGCAGATAGCTCTCTGCAATGCTCACATGGTCGCCCGCTGAAGCTAAGCAGGGCTCTGCCCGGTCAATACCTGGATGGGAAACCACATGGGAAAGCTGGGTTACTGCCAGAAGTGGTGTTAGTGAGACCAGCAGGGGGCGCTCAACCTGTGGTTTGTGTGGCTCCTAACGCCCCAGTATAGTGAAGGGGACTCTGTACTGCTCAGTGAGCACCATCTTTCGGATGAGACTTTAAACCGAGGTCCTGACTCTCTGTGGTTGTTAAAAATTCCAGGATGTCCTTCGAAAAAGAGTGGGGAAATTTGCCCACTGGCCTCTGTCCATCATGGCCTCCTTACCATCCCCATATCATAACTGGCTTCATCACTCTGTCTCCTCTCCACCAATCAGCTGGTGTGTGGTTTGTGGTCTGGCACAATATGGCTGAAGCTGCGTCATCCAGGTGGATGCTGCACACTGGTGCTAGATGAGGAAATTCCCCCCAATGTGTAAAGCACTTTGGGTGTCCAGAAAAGCGATATATAACCCTGCTGAAAAATCCAGCTTAAACCAGCCTAGGCTGGTTGGCTGGTTTTAGCTGGTTGACCAGCCTGGTTTTAGAGGGGTTTTGGCCATTTCCAGGCTGGTTTCCGGCTATTTACAGCCTGGTCTTAGCTGATCAGGCTGGAAAATGACCAGCTAAATGCAGCTAAAACCAGCTTGACCAGCCTGGTTTAAGCTGGACATAGTTGGTTTAGGCTGGGCTCCCAGCCTGACTAGGTTGGTCAAGCTGGTTTTAGCTGGTCGTCTCGCAGCCTGACCAGCTAAGACCAGGCTGGAAATGGCTGGAAACCAGCCTGGAAGTGGCCAAAACCCCTTTAAAACCAGCCTGGTTGACCAGCTAAAACCAGCCAACCAGCCTAGGCTGGTTTAAGCAGTTTTTTTTTTCAGTAGGGAATTGTAAGGAATTATTATTATTAATAATAAAATTCAAATACGTTAGCAAGGCATTAGCATACTAAACTAGTGCATTATTTTTCTGATGTCTAAATAAACAAGAGTAAATGAGCTGAGTTTTATTCCCTTTTGGCAGGATTTGAGGGAAAATTTAGTAGGACCTGGCAACCCTGGTGCTGACGCCATTTACAAGAGCAGGAGGACAAGATCGTTTGCAGAGGGATAACTTACATTACTGATCCCTGTGCTAAGGCTAAGTAACAATAAAAATGTTTACTTTGCTTCAAACCTTCCAATGTGTTAGCAAGGCATAAGCATACTAAACCAGGGTGAGTTATTTTTCTGATGTATAAATAAACAAGATAATCAAGCTAATCCTCTCTGATTGGACAAGAAAGGTAACTGAGCTGATTTTAATTTAATTTTGGGTAGGTTTGGAGGGAAAATTTTGTACAACCTGGCAATCCTGGAGCTGACGCCGTTAACAAGAGCATGAGGACAAGGTCATTTGCAGAGGGATCACTTACATTACCGATCCCTTAAAAGGTATTAAAGCTAAGTAACAATAAAATTGTTTACTTAGCTTCAAAACTTCCATTGTGTTAGCAAGGCATTAGCATTAGCATGTGAGTTATTCTCTTGATGTCCCAATAAACAAGATTATCAAGCTAATTTTCTCATATCAAACTGATAATGTTCATTTCCCTTCACTGACTGTCTTCCTGTGGGCCCAAATTGTTGTTTTGAGCTATCTGAAGTGACGCTAGCATGCTGTGATCCACACCGGAAAGCATGCAGCAAAGAAACCAAAGAACAAACCGCCAAAAAAAAGAAAACTGACCCTTAAATTGCCACTTGACACACACAGCTCTGCGTCTGCATGACTGAATGTGCTAATGCTAATCCCCAGGCCACACAGAAACAGACACGTCACTGGCTGCACTAAGGTTTTATTCAGTCCACAAACACATGCTACTGTGACCCATGGCATCACTTAAAGCTGCATTTGACACGTTAGAAAACACTGTGTGGTTTTATTTGGGTTTCAGAAAACAGCTGCACGCTACACTTTAGCCCACATAGCTAGGTGATGCACAGTACATGAGAGGAAACGTGCACTTTAATCTATAAAAATTGATATGGCTTATGAAATTTTGTGTTGTGCTTAGAATTGAAGTACTGAAGTAGAATTGAAGAACCAAAATCCTAAACAACAGTTTATATCCTTCAATATCGAAGTGTAATAAACTGTATTAAATGTACATTCACTTTGAATCTTACATGTATATCAAAAAATTGGTCATATTTTATTTTTTAATGTACAACTCATGCTATTAACAAACCGTTAACTAAGGCTTTTAGCTCAGTAAACTGCCAATTAGCTGTTTATCAAGTCAGTAAGGTAGTAATTGGGTTTAGGTATTGAGTAGGATTCGGGATGTAAAATAAGATCATACTTTAGGGTTGTACTTCCTTTTAGTTGTACTACACAAGTCCTTTTTAAGTTGTTCAAAGATTAATTGCATTTAATATAAATACATAAATAAATAAATAAATATATATATATACAGTTGAAGCCAGAATTATTAGCCCCCCTGTTTATTTTTTCCCCAATTTCTGTTTAACGTAGAGCAGATTTTTTCAACACATTTCTAATCCTTTTAGTTTTAATACCTCATTTCTAACAACTGATTTATTTTCTCTTTGCCATGATGACAGTAAATAATATTTGACTAGATATTTTTCAAGCCACTTCTATGCAGCTTAAAGTGACATTTAAATGCTTAAATAGGTTAATTAGGTTAACTAGGCAGGACAGGGTAATTAGGCAAGTTATTGTATGACGATGGTTTGTTCTGTAGACGATTGAAACAATATATAGCTTAAAGGGGCTAATATTTTTGACCTTAAAATGGGTTTTAAAAAAATAAAAACTGCTTTTATTCTAGCTGAAATAAAACAAATAAGACTTTCTCCAGAAGAAAAAAATATTATCGGATATACTGTGAAAATTTCCTTGCTCTGTTAAACATAATTTGGGAAATATTAAAACAAATAAATAAATAAAAAATTCAAAGTGGGGCTAATAATTCTGACTTCAACTGTGTGTGTGTGTGTATATATATAGACACACACACACACACACACACACACACACACACACACACACACACACACACACACACACACAGTTGAATTCAGAATGAGCCCCCTTTGAATTTTTGTATATATATATATTTCAATATACTCATACACTATACACTCAATACACTATAGGATTTACTATAAATTACTATACTATTTTTAAAAAAAGCTTATATCTCAGATTATCTCCAACTCTCAAAACACTGATTATTTCAGCAGAAACTGGTGTTTTTGGAAACTATCATTTGGGGGTTTTGCTTTTTCACCCATTCATAGTATTATAATGACTTTCTATTGACAAGTGGTCAGTCAAGACGCATTACCATTTCCACTTGGTATTACCACATATGCAAATGCATCTCTTGCTTTCACTCATTGAGATGCATAAGAGCTTTTCAGTGGACAAACCCATGTTACGCAATCTAGTGAGAGAACCGGCGAATGAAAGGGATGTTTATTCAACTCAAACTTTGATCATTATCTTCATTTCGGAATAGAGCAGTGAAGTATGAATGCCTCGTTTTCATGCACATTCTCACAAAGATCACATGTTCAGTCAGTAGGCAGAGAGTAGGTGGCATTTTATGGACTCTTTAGATAATAGGAGCATTTTCACTATGAGAGCAATCAGATTCTGCATCTGATATGGCTCTCATTTCTTGCGGATCTTTTAGAACTTCCCATTCAGTTGCCTATGAGAGAAATGACTGGGAATATTAACAGTTGCTCTACAAACAAGTGGGTTCATGACTATGCTTAAAAATTAGAAAAAGATAACAAGGAAACATCTACAACCCGAAATCAGAAAAAGTTAGGACAGTATGCAAATAAAAAAGAAAGACGTGATTTCTAAATTTACATGGACTTGATTTTCATTGGGGCGACGCGGTGGCGCAGTAGGTGGCAAATAAGTCTTACGATAGGCAACAGTCTTTATTGTTGCAATTTGCACATCAAAATGCGCCACACATTCTCTATTGGAGACAGGTCGGGACTGCAGGCACACCAGTCAAGTTCCTGTATCCTCTTCCTCCGTAGCCAGGACTTTGTAATGTGTGCAGAATGTGTTTTTTTAATTGTATGGGTGTGGAACAGAACACAGTATATTGCTATATGCTTCAAAAATCTCTATGTACCTTTCAGCATTAATGGTGCATCACAGAATGCAAGTTACCTTTGCCAAGGGCACTGACACAACCCCAAACCATGACAGACCTTTGAAGGCTTTTGGACTTGTTTGGGTTAACAGTGTGGATGATCCTTTTCTTCTTTGGTCCGGAGCACACGGCGTCCATTTCTCCCCCAAAATACCTAAAATACTGATTCATGTTGTGATGGTCCATTCCAGATGCCTCTGGACACTGTTAACATAGGGCTTCCTTTTGGCACAGTACAGTTTTAACTGGCATTTGTGGATGTAACTATGTATTGTGGTACTGGACAAAGGTTTGCCAAAGTAGTCCTGAGCCCATGTGGTGATATTGCTTATAGATGATTCTCGATGCAGTGCCTCCTGAGGGATCGAAGATCACAGTAGTTCAGCTTAGGCTTGCACCTTTGTTCTTTAAGCACTGAAATTCCTCCAGATTCCTTGAATCTTTTAATAATGTTCTTCACTGTTGAAAGTGAAATATCCAAATGTCTTTATATCTTTCTTGAAAAAACATTGTTTTAAACATTTTAATCATTTTGTCAAGTATTTGTTGGTGATCCTCTGTCCATCTTTGCTCCTAAAGGACCTTTCTTGGATGCTGCTTTTGTACCAAATCATAATTACAATCACCTGCTTCAAATCACATCATTATTTGACCAAATAATGGCTGGCTAGGCTGGTTTAAGCTGCATTTTTCAGCAGGGATATAGTATAAGCTTAGAAAAATCGGAGTATTTCTGTGTGCACAGATTCCACGTGAGCCTACTACCTTGCAAAGTGTAAAATAACTATTACAGGGTCTGACCAAGAAGCTGACAAAGAAAAATCTGAGGGATTTATCAACCAGCAAAACACCAAATCAGCCAATTCACTCACCCGTTTCCATTCACTCCTTCATGTCACCTACATTAGTGGACTAATGAGTGTATAGGGGCGATTTAAAACACACCAAGTGTTTTCAACAACCTCTGGAGGTCATCAAAATGTGTACAATCCCAAACCGATTTACACCTGTATTTAGCGTCATCCACTTGAGATTAGATTGTCAAAAAGAAATCTTAATACCAGGCGTAAATAAGCCCCGAGTGAAACGTCACGGTGTGTCTATATCTAGAGGCTAGCATACCACAGGTGGAGATTTATTTAGACATGGGATAGTATAGGAAACCAAACCACCCAAGAACATCTGAGAAAACAGTCAAGAATTTCATAGCAATGATCTAAAAGCGACCCACCCTTGAGAAAAATGAGAAATCTAGCAGCAGACATTCACACATCAGGATCGTTTCGCTGACGAAAGAAAGGCGCAGAGGTGTAAAAGGCTTGTGTATTGGACACAATGAGTGTGTGTTTTTGTGTGTGTGTGTGCGCTCTGGTTCTTCTCAATCCCGGCCTCGAGGGCCCTGAGAGCTGTTTTGTGATAAGATAAGACCGTACTCAGAGCGGTCAGTGCGGTTTACGTGCGAGGCTCCTGATGCAGTTCAGATAGGGTTTGAACAGCACACACACAAAGATGTTTGTTTTTGTGAACTGCGGGGACATTCCCTTGTTTTAATACGGTACTAATGGTATTTTCTGTAGCCCTACCCTAACCTGAACCCTAAACCCAACCCTAACAGGAAACTGTATTTTTACTTTCTGAAACAACAACGGAAGTCACACTTTATTTTGATGGTCTGTGTGTTGAACTTAAGTTACGCTGCATCTACATGACAACTAATTCTCATTATATTATAAGTAGACTGTTAAGGTTGGGGTTAGGGTTAGTGTAAGTTGACATGTACTTAAAGTGTCTTATAGTCAGTTAAATGTCTGTTGAAGGAGCAGTATCAACAGATGTTAAGCAGACAGTCTACTAATACTCAAATGGACCATCAAAATAAAGTGTTACCATAACTTATCCTGTATAATTTATGAGCCTTTTTGAAAAATGAAGACTTCTGGATTTCGGAGGCAATTATTCAAGCAATGTAATGTGTGTAAATATATATTAATTCAGTTACTATTATAATTTCAGTAATATCATTGAATAATTTGCATGGGATGGGAGTCATCTTTGCTTTTAACCATGGGATTGGGACGGTACAGGATGAAATAGTTAACAGGAGCGGGAATCAACCAAAAGGAAGATGACAAAAAAAGAGAAAATGCATCGCCATTTTGTACACTGTAGAAAAAAAAACATCCGTAATTTTACGGTTTATTTCCAGCAGCTGGGGTTGTTAAATTGCAGAAATTTACTGTAAAATAACAAACATTAAATTACAGAAATTTTCGGAAATTTAAATTTCTGTTATTCAACCTCTGTTATTTTACAGTAAATTTCTGTAATTTAACGGCGGTTATTTTACGGTTTATTTCCAGCACCGCAGCTGCCGGAAATAAACCAGCCTGATCTCACGAGAAAACGTAAGCATTTTACGTTTTGTCAGTTTAGTTGTACGAAAATCAGTCGTACGAAATTGTACGATTTTAAAAATGAGGCGTGGCACCTAACCCCACCCCTAAACCCAACTGTCATTGGCGGATGAGCAAATCGTACGAAAAATGTACGAATTAGATCGTACAAATTCATACGAATTAGCCACTAAATCAAAAAGTTACGAATTGCCGTGAGATTGCGTTGAATAAACCGCACAATTACATATATTTTAGTGTATAGTTTCCTTTTAATAAGATTACAATAAAGTGCTGGAGGGAGCAAACACCCGCGGAGAAACTGATGTGGTGAAAACATTATTTGCAGCACAAAGTCAGAGGTAATGACATGTCTATTAAATTAAGAGAACTAGTCGGGAAGTTGTAAATATTAATGTAGTTCATGAGAGTAAACTGTGACGGTGATAGCACGCCGTGTGCTGCTTGTAAAGAATGCTCAATCTTAGCCAAGTACACCAGTATTCGGGAACGAGCAATCTGAAAAGGCACACTTGCAAGGCAATTTTGGGAAAGAATCAGCCAAGCATCTTTCTGTTCATCAAGCGAAAATTGCAGTCGAGTGTTGTCTCGTCTGACCGACAAAACTGCTTGCAACCGTCATGGGTTCAGTGTTTTTATCCAAAGTAAACATGAACTGAATTGAAACTAGAAGAATTATATATATTTTTTTTTTTTATTATTATTTTTTTTTTATTTTTATTTTTTTTCAGCATTTCAGCATTTTCAGGAAGTTTCACCAATTTTTTTTTTTTTTTTGCATTGGAAAAAACGTACAGAGTAAAGTGTCCTAATGAAAACATGACAAAGCCATTTGACTATCTTGTTCATAAACATTGGTCTCAGGACTTTTCATCTTGATGACACTGACACTTTCATTGACATGAACACTTGCTTTTGAGGAAAGAGCTATCCATTTTACACGTTTTTGCAGGTTATCAACTAGGGTTTTGCAGTTTGTACGAACTGTTTTGAGAAATGCATTAACTGTTGTGCAAATGTAAATAGTGTTGTGAGAAATGGGCCAAAGCCACTGAGAAAAACTAATATAGAAAACGGTTTTAACAGTTTGAAGTGATGTGATCTTGATGTGTGTGTGGAGAAAGTACAGAAATAGAGAGCAAATGAATATAATCAGGGCTGAGTAAATGAGAGAGTGTGAAAGTCTGGGTAACCACTGATTCAAATGAGTCATGTGATTATATGATTCATTTGCTAAATTGTCTTTCCTTTTTCTGCTAAAAGAACCCACGGAGACAACAAGAGATGTAAACACACACACAATGACCAGACATAAAGGGAGAGTTCACCCAAAAATAATTATATACTCTCCCTCAAGTGGTTCTTAACTTGTTTCTTTCTTCTGTTTCTTTTAAAGCTAAAAACTATTTACTTCCATAGTAGGAAATAACATTATTATGGAAGTCGATGGTTACAGGTTTCCAGCTTTCTACAAATTCATGTTTAAATATATATGTATATATATATATATATAAATAGATTTAAAAAATGGGTTATTAATCAAATGTTGTAACTCAATGTTTGGTCAAATTCGGATAATGTTAACATATGTTAGTAGGTATGGATGACTTTGTAATACGAATTCAAAAGGCTTCAAAATCATACCTAACATAGTCATTCATTTCCTTTGGCTTAGTCCCTTTATTAATCTGGGGTCGCCACAGCAGAATAAACCACCAATTTACCCAGCATATGTTTTACACAGCATATGTTTCCCTTCCAGCTGCAATCCAGTACTGGAAACACCCATACACTCTCACATTCACATTCATATACTACAGCCAATTTAGTTTATTCAATTAATCTATATCTAGGTCTTTGGACTGTGGGGGAAACCGGAGCTACTGGAGGAAACCCATGCCAACACAGGGAGAACATGCAAACTCATACACAGAAACACCAACTGGCCTAGCCGGGACTCAAACCAACAACTTTCTTGCTGTGAGTGCTAACCACTGAGCCACCGTGCCACCCCTAATGTGTGTTTTGACATTCAAATGTTGCCGCAGTTTACTTTGAAGGTTGGGTTTAGGGGGTAGTGTTGGAGTAGAGCCATATAATTAGCCATTTTTAGTGTATAACATGCATTACGCCTATAAAAAAGGCCCTGTAAACCACCAATACCAACATGTGTGTGTGCGTGAGTTTCATGTGTGTGTCTGAAGTGGGTCAGAAATGATTGAGAATCCAATCTGGCATCCTTGGAAAATGAAATGAAATGAAAAGAAAGAAAGAAAAAGAAAGAAAAGAAAGAAAGAAAGAAATAAAGAAAGAAAGAAAGAAAGAAAGAATAGAAAGATAAAGAAAGAAAGAAGAAAAGAAAGAAAGAAGAAAGAAGAAAAGAAAGAAAAAATTATGTAATAAAAGGACATTAAAGGTAGACAGACAAACAGATTGATATATAGACAGATAGATAGATAGACTAGATAGATAGATAGATAGATAGATAGATAGATAGATAGATAGATAGATAGGTAGGTTAGGTAGGTAGTAGGTAGGTAGGTAGGTAGGTAGGTAGGGTAGGTAGGTAGGTAGGTAGGTAGGTATGGTAGGTAGGAGGTACGGTAGGTAGGTAGGTCGGTAGGTAGGTAGGTAGGTAGGTTAGGTAGGTAGATCGATCGACTAGATAGATAGATAGATAGATAGATAGATAGATAGATAGATAGACGGATGGTCAGAAGGATAGGTGGGTGGACATATGGATAGATAGATAGATAGATAGATAGATAGATAGATAGATAGATAGATAGATAGATAGATAGCTCGATAGATAGAGTAAGATAGATCGAATATGATAGATAGATAGATAGATAGACAGGATGATGGTCAGACCAGAAGGATAGGTGGATGGATAGATAGATAGATAGATAGATAGATAGATAGATAGATAGATAGATAGATAGATAGATAGATAGATAGATAGATAGATAGACGGATGGTCAGATAGATAGATAGATAGATAGATAGATAGATAGATAGATAGATAGATAGATAGATAGATAGATAGATGGATGAGATAGATAGATAGATAGATAGATAGATAGATAGATAGATAGATAGATAGATAGATAGATAGATAGATAGATAGATAGACAGACAGATAGACGGATGGTCAGAAGGATAGATAGATAGATAGATAGATAGATGATGGATGGATGGATGGATGGATGGATGGATGGATGGATGGATGGATGGATGGATGGAGGATGGATAGATAGATAGATAGATAGATAGATAGATAGATAGATAGATAGATAGATAGATAGATAGATAGATAGATAGATAGATAGATAGATAGATAGATTAGATAGATAGATAGACGGATGGTCAGAAGGATGGATGGATAGATAGATAGATAGATAAGATAGATAGATAGATAGATAGATAGATAGATAGATAGATAGATAGATAGATAGAATAGATAGATAGATAGATAGATAGATAGATAGATAGATAGATAGATAGATAGATAGATAGATAGATAGATAGATAGATAGATAGATAGATAGATAGATAGATAGATAGATAGATAGATAGATAGATAGATAGATAGATAGATAGATAGATAGATAGATAGATAGATAGATAGATAGATAGATAGATAGATAGATAGATAACCCACCAATACCAATATATGTGTGTGAGTGTACGTGTGTTTTAGTGTGTATGTGTCTTAAGCGGGTCAGGGGTGATTGAGAACCCAATCTGGCAGCCTTGGGGATTCTATCAATAACTCAGCTCTTGCTTGTTCAGCTGTTGTGGTTCGCTGTGAGTACATGTCAATAAACAAGCTAATCTTCCATTTAAAGACACACACACAACAGCAAAAACACAAACTCCAGGATTTGGGAAACAGTTGCAAAGGTTGAGCTTTTTCTCAGACAATCACTGTCTCTTTGCGGCACTCACATGTTGAAGGGTCGAAAGGTCACTGGCAAGTAAATAAAAGGTCATTAGGAAGTACACACACACAAACACAGACACTAGCCTCTTTGTTTTGTTGTTGAGGATTTTTTCCATCTCTGCGGTCTAGTGTTATGGGAATGCAGCATGAAAAATGATCAAAGGAGTAGAGTGAAACTTATATTTAATGCAATAATCATTGAGGTCATTGAGAGATTTGAGTCTGTTTTGTGTCTTAATAAATAAAATTATGCGTAATCTAATATGTAATAATCTTTAATCTTTTGTGTCACGTGTTGCCTTTAGATATCGTCATCATTTGTTTTCATTAAAGTCAGCTTCAAAAACAGTTGTGGTGTTATTATAATTATAATTAACAACAATAATAGATACATAAAAATGAATCTAAAAAAAACAAGCTGATTAACACAGATAAATAAAGAACCTTTCGTACTTTGAATCTCCTGGGTTTTTTAGTAATGGGTTTGAGTAATATATATATATATTAGTGCTGTCAATCGATAAAAAAAATGAACTAATTAATCGCGATTAATCAAAATTTGATTGTTTATTAGAATTTTTGTTTAATTTGTAACACAGATTTCTTCATGTAAACAACACACCCACAATAAACCGTCAAGATCCTGGCTTGGCAGCCATATTTATTACAGAAATTAAAACACAGGCATGTGTTTTAGTGCCATTTAAATTTCAAAACAGTCAATGACAATAAACAAAAAAAGGATTTCCATGTTGGATTCTAAGTGGACTGCAAAAAATGCCAAAATACAGGCGTTGCAGAGATGGAAAAGGGAAAATTATAAGTGAAGTTTATTAATAAACTAATTTCGAGAGGATCACGTGCTTATGATTTATCACAGCCGGTCTCGTGTTAAGCTAATCAGTATCATCCAATCATATGAGCCATAGGCTACTATAAATAACCACAGTTTTCAGTCCACCTTATCTTCGTTTGGAAGAAACCCCCCTTCCTCCCCATTCTCCTCCTTCACCTTAGATCGGGCGGCACGGAGGCCCAGTGGTTAGCACTGTTAGCCCCACAGCAAGAACACTGCCAACCCTGGTCCTGCCAGGTCAGTAGGTGTTTCTGTGAGGAGTTTGTATGTTCTCCCCGTGTCCGCATGGGTTTTTCCCCGGGTTCTCCGGTTTCCTCCCACGTTCCAAAAATATACATCATGCATAACAATGAAACATTTGTCTAGCCCCCTTGCTTTTTCCTCACGGGTTCCCTTAGCTACTGCAGACGGGGAGTTCTGATATCCACGAGCTCAGCTCCCCTCTCGCTCTGCAAACGGGAGGAAGCCCCGGGCTCGAGGATCCCTTGAGCTCGGGGCTCTCTTCCGGGACAGCATGCCAAACAAGCTATTGATGAATCAACAGCTAAGTGTGAACTCTTGAATAACAATAAAGTATTGAATACAAACAGTTGTATCAGTGGCGCAATTCCTGGGGGGGACAGGGGGGACATGTCCCCCTCACTTTTTTTTAGATGTTAGCACAGGCCCGGATTGGCTAATTGGGATGACCGGGAGAATTCCCGGTGGGCCGGTCCGTTTTTTGGCGGCGAGGGCCAGTGTCCCTAGCTGCTCGCACTCTCAGCAAATAAAATTGAAATTTAGGCTTTTCTGCACACTATTACTCAACATTGCTGCACATTTCTACATTGCTGCACATATCACCAACATTCCACAACTACAGTAACACCATCACTCAGATTTGGTTCCCCGCACCTCTCAGACCAGAATTGCACCCTTGAGTTGTACTCATTGTAAAGTTGTATTGCTGTGAGTTGAAAACATTAATTATAAGGTAGAAACAATTTATTCCTCCTTTACATTCAGCCAGTTGCTAAGACAGTCTGTTGACATTATCGGGGGACAATGTGGCCCTTTTCTTTTGAATGATGTGAGCTGAGAGTGTCAACTGCATTTCACAGGCAATTCGTAACTTTTTGATTCAGTGGCTATGGACAAACGACGTTTAGGGCAGAGTTAGTTGCTAAGAAGTGCGTGCGCGCACACACAGACACAAACACACCAGCCTGATCTCACGAGAAAACGTAACGATTCTGTGCTCAATAGAAGTGTTCATCTTAGATTTAAAGGAACAAGTCGAGGAGAATATAATCTTTGTTTTGTTCTGCAAATAATTACATGCGTTTACTCGATATTTAACATTCAAATGTGGTCGTTTAGAGCTTATAAATAATGATCATAACTCAGCCTGATCTCACGAGAAAACGTAAGTATTTTACGTTTTGACAGTTTAGTGGCTAATTCGTACGAATTCGTACGAGTTCAGTCGTACGAAATGGTACGATTTTAAAAAGGAGGCGTGGCACCTAACCCCGCCCCTAAACCCAACCGTCATTGGAGGATGAGCAAATAGTACTAAATTGTACGAATTAGATCGTACGAATTCGTACGAATTAGCCACTAAAAAAGTTACGAATTGCTGTGAGATTGTGTTAACACACACACACAACAACCCGCGCAGGACACGCATGATCGCATTCATCAAATTTGCTTAAACTAAGCGTTCTTAAGTATGGCTATATTTCACAAGGATTCTGACACAACAACGCGAAGCATACGCTTTACAAAAGTTTCGTTTAAAGGGGAAAAACATCAAACTTAATGAAACATTGGAGGGCGCATGCTAAAAGGCAGAGGAATACACTCGCGACTTCATCTGGCACTTTCAGAGTACATTTACATGGACACCTATACTCCGATTTTAATATGATTAAGATAATACTCTTATTAGGAGTCTACCATGTAAGCAGCGGTTTTTGATTACCTTAAAGGACCACCGAGTCATGAAATGCGGAGGTTTTTTATTTCCGTTTCGCCATTGCGGTAGCAAATTCCATTAAAACAAAAGTATGTTTACGTTGTCTGCAATGAGATACAAGTCAACTTTCTTACAGTACCTTCTTTTTTATTAGTGTTTTTCATACTGTCACAACTTTTTCTGATTTTAGGGTATTTTCTTCTGAAGTTTTTTTGTAGTTATGCAACACAATCTCACGGCAATTCGTAACTTTTTTAATTTAGTGCTAATTCGTATGAATTCGTACGATCTAATTTGTACATTTTCGTACGATTTGCTCATTCCCCCAATGACTGGTTGGGTTTAGGGGTGGGGTTAGGTGCCACGCCTCCTTTTTAAAATCGTACATTTCGTACGAATGAACTCGTACGAATTCGTACGAATTAGCCACTAAACTGTCAAACGTAAAATACTTACGTTTTCTCGTGAGATCAGGCTGAGTTATGATCATTATTTATAAGCTCTAAACGACCACATTTGAATGTTAATTATCGAGTAAACGCATGTAATTATTTGCAGAACAAAACAAAGATTATATTCTCCTCGACCTGTTCCTTTAAATCTAAGATAAACGCTTCTATTGAGCACAGAATCCAGGCCGCAGACTAAATAAAAAGCGCTGGTCTTAATCTGGTTAACGGCTCTTCGGGTCGTCTGGATCCTGCACTCGTCCTGCTCACAGCGTCAGGAAATGAAGCGAGTCAAAGGTGCAGAAAGAGTAAACAGGCCTGTGTTGAAGTTTGCGAGGCTTTGAAGTGGAGCTGGAGGAGGCGTGCTGGCTTTCGGATGCTGTGTTTGTGCAGAGGGGGGGGAGAGATTGAGTGTTTGAAGTTATGTGACTTAATCCGATGTTTATCAAAAACACACCAGCTCCATTCTCAGAACCGGGAGCATGAAGAGCTGATGAGAAAAAAATAAATAAAAACACAATGCAAAATCTATTCATGCGTAGTCATGCGAATATTCATATGGATGGATCTCATATCTTCATCTTATTTTTGCATAACAGTTATTTTTGATTGTCATTTATATATATATATATATATATATATATATATATATATATATATATATATATATATATATATATATATATATATATATATATATATATATATATTATTTTATTTTTCTTTTAGAGCCAGATAAAATTTGATGGAAAAAAGTGGATTTATGCAGAATGATTTAGGAAGCATCATAACAAACAACTATATATTTAAACATATATTAAAAATGCTATATTTATATATTTATTTATTATTTATACAATTATTTATTTATTAAACAAGTTTATTATTTATTATTATTTTTTATTATTATTTTATAATTTTTTTATACAGTTTATTTTAGTTACAATTTATAAATTGTATTTATTTTTTATACAATTTTATTCTATTTATTTATTTATTTATTTATTTATTTATTTATTTAACCTAACAGATACCATACCTATCGTCACACAGAATCCGAAGCTATTGCTAGAAGCTTTGAGCTATTTCTGCACAAAATTTTGCTGTGGATTTATGCTGAGTGACTCCTGGAGTATTATAATTAAAAACCTAAAACATGACATAAAATAATAAATGTTAAAAATTTATTATTTATTTATTTATTTATTTATCTATTTATTTATTCAAGGTTTACAATGCAAAAGCGATTTGATCCACTTGTTTGGTAAACAAAGCAAGTCTCTCATACAATACATCTAAAAGCCAAGAAATATTACAACTGGATTGTAACTGTAGACATTTACATATTATATATAATATAATACATATAGGTGCACCGTTACATAAATAAATAGACTCAGTGATGTCCTAAAAAAGTCCTGCAGAAATATATATAGCACAATCGCCTCACAGCAAGAAGGTCGCTGGTTCCAGCCCCTGCTGAGTCAGTTGGCATTTATGTGTGGAGTGTGCATGTTCTCCCCCGTGTTGCGTGGGTTTCCTCCAGGTGCTCCGGTCTCCCCCACAGTCCAAAGACATGCGGTATAGGTGAATTGAATAAGCTAAATTGGCTGTAATTTATGTGAGTGTGTGCAAGTGTGTGGGTGTTTCCCATTGATGGGTTGTGGTGGAAGGGCATCCGCTGCGTAAAACATGTGCTGGATAAGTTGGTGGTAATTACGCTGTGGCGACCCAGATTAATAAAGGAACTAAGCCAAAAAGAAAATGAATGAATGAAGATTGAACTGATCTCTGAACTTTATTCATCAACTGCTATCTATTGCCAACCTTCTACAGCCTGCCAATAAATGACTGACTGACCGACCGACTGACCGACTGACTGAATAAACAATATAATATCTAAAAGCCAAAAAATATTACTTTACAAACTGTATTGTAATTACACATATTTACAAATTATCCAATTATGTTACTGAAATTAATTTAAAAACTGCATAAATATATATTTGTGCACATTTAAATAAATAAATAGACTCAATGATGTCCTAAAAAGTCTGCGAATTTGTGAAATCTGTGAATTTTTGCACCCGATACCCGATAATACTTTCGATTTGGAGGCCAATATACAATATATAAGCCTATATATATATATATATATACACATACATTTTTTTGTTTACATTTTCTGCATGGTTGCAAATACAAAAGGCAAACACATATATTGAACTATTGATTTAGTTTTAAAACCTTATTATTTAAAACCTGAACTTTATTAATCAACTATTCTTATCTATGGCCAACCTTCTTTTATATAAATAAAATCTACAACCTGACAATAAATGACTGACTGACTGACTAACTAACTAGCTAGCTAACAAACTAACTAACTAACTAACTAAATAAATAAATAAATAAATAAATAATAAATAAATAAATAAATAAATAATAAACAGCGTTTCTGTGTGGAGTTTGCATGTTCTCCCTGCGTTCGTGTGGGTTTCCTCTGGGTGCTCTGGTTTCCCCCACAGTCCAAGACATGCAGTACAGCTAAATTAGGTAGGCTAAATTGTCCGTAATGGTGTATGTGCCCCCCAATGATGGGTGGAAGGCATCCGCTGCGTAAAACAAATGCTGGATGAGTTGGTGGTTCATTCTGCTGTGGCGACCCCGTATTGATAAAGGCACTAAGCTGAAAAGAAAATGAATGAATGAACTTTAACCAAAATCAAAATAACCTTTTTAAATATAAAAGAATCTGAACAGCAAGCATCTGAAGTGGTTCAACCAATGAAAATAATACATAATTTATCGGCTTAAAGATATTGGCCTAACTTTGTTGTTGGATCGATAACGATAATGTTAAAATTAGCATTTATCGGCCTATATCGGTATATAGCTGCCGATATATCGTGGATCCCTAATGTTTCAACTGCGTTTAACAAAGAATATATTTTTCAACACATTTAACAATAACAATAATTTTAACAACTAATTTCGAATAAATCTTTATTATATAGGTAACACGGTGGCTCAGTTCGAGTCCCGGCTGGGTCAGTTTGCATGTTCTCCTCGTGCTGGCGTGGGTTTCCTCCGGATGCTCCGGTTTTGCCCCACAATCCAAACACATGCGATATAGGTGAATTGGGTAAACTAAATTGGCCGTAGTGTCTGTGAGCGTGTATGGGTGTTTCCCAGTACTGGGTTGCAGCTGGAAGGGCATCCGCTGTGTAAAACATATGCCGGATAAGTTGGCGGTTCATTCCAATGTGGCGACCCCTGATAAATAAGTGACTAAGCCGAAGGAAATGAATGAATGAATGTTTATTTAGGCGACGTGGTGGCGAAAATAGAGAATATTCTCTTCTCTTATTTATTTATTTTTGAGGTCAGACGTACCTAAGATGCACACGACACGATGGGAGATTGAGAAGTGAAAATAAAACAGGATTTCAGTTTGATATATGGGAACTAACACATTGCTCATTGAGGATGTCTCTCTCTGTTCCATATTTAGATCTTTCCTTTAGCTTACTTCACGAAAACAGTACTCAAATCCATATTTTGAAGTGTTTGTAGCATGAGTAATTGAAAAGTCCAATACATGAAGTATCGGATGCCATCTTGAACAGAATGAATGAGGTAGATAACGGTCGATTAACTAAACAGTAAATATCTATGAATGTAGATATTTACAGTCATGCTTTATCTTAAGAGTCAATTACTGCAATTAACAAACCACTGACTTAAGACTTTTAAGCTCAATGAACTACTAATTTGCTGCCTATTAATAATTAGTGAGATAGTAGTAGTGTTAGATATTGGGAGGATTCATTCATTCATTTGTCTTCATATGTTTTACCGAGCGGATGCCCTTCGAGCAGCAACCCAGTATTGGGAAACACCCATGCACACCCATTCACACACACAATTATACACTACGGCCAATTTAGTTCATCAATTCATCTATAGCCCATGTGTTTGGACTTGTGGGAGAATCCGAAGCACCCAGAGCAAACTCACACCAACACGGGGAGAACATGCAAACTCCACACAAAAATGTTGTGGCACCAGTGTCAAATGCTGTGAGGCACCAGTGCTAACCACTGAGCCACTGTGCTGTAAGCAAAATAATAAAGTCAAAGAAAACAAATGTAATATTGGAGAAATATGGTAAGAAAAGATCTCAGAAAACGCACCACTATTGTAAACATTAGCCTAATTATGTCTGGTTTGACTAAAGTAAACACATACCCATCTCATTTTTATTGGTGTGTGCATGTGTGTGTTTTCAGGCACCCAAATGCCTTACCATATCAATGAATGGCCAGATGTTTTATTTTGTTTGTTTTGTTTTGTACAGCTGTCATAGAAACAGCCCTTAAGGCATTTGGATGAGTGAGAGTTGGTAAAGTGAAGTAGGTACTTCTCTTGTTTTTTCCCCTTGGTTCATTTCATTTCCCTCTTTTCTTTTAATTTGCTTAAACTATCTTCCCTAAGACAACGAGTGTGAATCTGATTTAGCAGACATTTAGCAGACCGTTACTTTCTGTACATGGAAACAACGCTTATTTCAGACTTTCATGTCATGCCTTTAAAGGAACAGTTCACCCAAAAATCATCATTTACTCTCCCCTTTACCTTTTACAACCATTTGAGTTTCTTTCTCCTGTTGAGTATAGTATAGTATAGTATAGTATAGTATAGTATAGTATAGTATAGTATAGTATAGTATAGTATAGTATAGTATAGTATAGTATAGCAAAGTTGTGTATAGTATATAGTATAGTATAGTATAGTATAGTATAGTATAGTATAGTATAGTATCGTACTATAGTATAGTATAGTATAGTACAGGACAGTACAGTACAGTACAGTACAGTGTAGTATAGTATAGTATAGTTAGTATAGTATAGTATAGTATAGTATAGTATAGTATAGTATAGTATAGTATAGTATAGTATAGTATAGTATAGCAAAGTGTTGTATAGTATAGTATAGTATAGTATAGTATGTATAGATAGTATAGTATAGTCTAGTATAGTATAGTATTGGTATAGTATGGTATGGTATGGTATGGTAAGTATAGCAAAGTGTTGTATAGTATAGTACAGTACAGTATAGTTAGTATAGTATAGTATAGTATAGTATAGTATAGGCTAGTATAGTATAGTATAGTATAGTATAGTATATATAGTACAGCATAGTATAGTATAGTGTAGTATAGTGTAGTATAGTATAGCAAAAGTTTGTATAGTATAGTATAGTATAGTATAGTATAGTATAGTATAGTATAGTATAGTATAGTATAGTATAGCATAGTACAGTTATAGTATAGCATAGTATAGTATAGTGTAGTAAGTTGTAGTATAGTATAGCAAAGTGTTGTATGGGTATAGTATAGTATAGTATAGTATAGTCTAGTATAGTATAGTATAGTATAGTAATTGAATTGAATAAACTAAATTGGCCATAGTGTATGTGTGGAATGACTGTGTATGGGTGGAAGCTGGAAGGGCATCCGCTGTGTAAAACATATGCTGGATAAGTTGGCGGTTCATTCTGCCTGTGGCGACCCCTGATGAATAAAGGGCTAAGCCAAACATTGAATTACTGATTACTCTTTTAAATGTTAAACACAAGGGAAGATGTTTTGAAGAAAGCTAAAAATCTGCAACCATTGACTTCCATTGTATTTGTTTTCTCATTATGGATGCCATGCATTCTTCAAATTATCTTATTTTGTGATCAACAGAAGAAAGGTTTGTAATAGGGCAGCACAATATATTGTTTCAGCATCGATAACTCAATGTCCGCAATAGTCACATCACAGATCTGCAATGTTGAGTTGGGAATGATTATATATATATATATTAGATAAATATAGTCACAGTTCAAAATACTGTACATGACATAAGTGTAGTTACTGCAACTTTACCCCTTAATGGAGTAAAGGTTTGCACATGTTTTAAGCGGTAAGACACAATATTTATTCATTCATTCATTCATTTCCTTTGGATTAGTTCCTTTCTTCATCCGGGTCGCCACAGCAGAATGAACCGCCTACTTATCCAGCTTATGTTTTACACAGCGAATGCCATCCAGCTGCCACCCAGTACTGGGAAACACCCATACACTCGCATTCACACACATACACTACGGAACAGGATTTGACTATACCCTGAAACCATAAAGCACTGTTCATTTCACTTTGTTTATATTTGCATATTACATTTCATGCATGATCTGTTCCCCTACAAAATCATGCCGATCAACTGAACATTAATACATTGTTTCCAAATAGGATATTCAATTCATCTGGTGAATATGTATGTATATCAAAATAGATATTGCAGAAATACAAAATTTAGTAATGTCCGATTCTTCTAACATCATGCAGCCCTAGTTTGAAACCACTCAAGGATGAGTACATTTTAATTTTGGCGTGAACTGTCCCTTTAAATACAGGGTTTTGGCCAGGATTGGGCATGTTGACAGTTCCTGTCAAATCTAGCGTTGCGCTGTCATGTCACAAATTACACAGTGAAACAGATATTTCTCAATCTCATCTACCCACCAATTCACAGCACAGTTTTGCCTGCAGCAGATGACATTTTCATAACTATGAGGAAAAACTATTCTGAAAAAACTTTACACAGGTTTATTGAAAAAAGGAGCTGATTTTCTCACAGCTGAAACTGTTTATGCTTAAGTTTGATCCATATTAAATATGTTTTTAGGAGATTAAAACACACAGAGAGGATTTCATCTCAAATATATATGGCATCCTAATAAATACTAATAAATTTTGACACTGGACCACAAAAACCAGTCATATGTTCATGGGTATATTTTTCGGCAATGGACATTAAGGCATTGTGGGTTAAAATTGACCCTTTTTATGCCAAAAATCATTAAAATATCAATGTAAACGTCAAGTTTCATGAAGACATTTTGTCAATCAAAACTTAACTATTGGGTAGTAATATGCAATGCTAAGCACTTTGGACAACTTTAAATGCTATTTTTACAATATTTTAATTAATACTCTCAAATACCAGATTTTGAAAACCATACAACAATGGAAAGCATATTAAATTCATTTAATAATAATAATAATAATAATAATAATAATAATAATAATAATAATAATAATAATAATAATAATAATAATAATAATAACAACAATGATGGTGATAATAATTACAATAATAATATAAAAAAATTATAATAATAATAACAACAACAGCAGCAATAATAATAATGATGATGATGATGATGATGATAATAATAATAATGCCAATACTACTATAATAATAACAATAATAATAATAATAACTAAAATAATAATAATAATAATAATAATAATAATAATAATAATAATAATAATAACATGATGGTGATAATAAAACAATAATAACATAAATAATAATAATAATAATAATATAATAACAACAACAGCAGCAATAATAATAATGATGATTGATGATGATGATAATAATAATAATGTCAATACTAATAATAATAATAACAATGATAATAATAATAATAATAATAACAACAACAACCATAATATAATAACAAACAATATATAAACTATATAACTATATTATAAGAATAAGAACAATGATGATGATAATAACAATAATAATATTAATAATAATAATAACAATAATAATAATAATAAACAAACAACAACAACAATAATACGATGATGATGATAATAATATAATAATAATAATAATAATAATAATGTCAATACTAAGAATAATCTAACAATGACTAATAATAATAATAACAACAATAATAATAATCATAATAATAATAATAATAGTCATAATAATAATGTCAACACTAATAATAATAATAATAATATAATAAAAATGATAATAATAATAACAATAATACCGATAATAATAATAATAATATAACAATAACAACAACCATAATATAATAATAACAATAATAATAATAATAATAACATATTAATAATAAGAATAAGAACAATGATGATGATAATAATAACAATAATAATATTAATAATAATAATAATAATAACAATAATAATAATAATAACAACAACAACAATAATAATAATAACGCTGATGATGATGATGATGATGACAATATTGATAATAATGTCAATACTAATAATAATAACAATGATATAATAATAACAACAATAATAATAATAAACAAACAACAACAACACAACGCATAAATAATAACGATGATGATGATAATAATAATACTAATGTCAACACTAATAATAATAACAATAAAACGATAATAATCATACTAATAACAATAATAATAATAATAATAATAATAATAATAATAATAACAATAATAATAATAATAATAACAATGATGATAGTAATAATAATAATAATAATAATAATAATAATAATAATGAATACTAATAAACACTTATGACTTATGGTTTTGTGCTTCAGTGTCAAGATCTAAACAGTGATTTGCTCTTTCTGGATGTTCATACAAAAAGAGAACTGATAATAGTATACAGAAATAAAATAAATCCCTCTATTTATGATTTTAAGACTTTATTTCAAGTGAAGTTTGTAACAGAATCAAAACAGTGCATTATGACAGTATAAATGCCAGTGCAAAGTTAATATACAGTATTATATAAAGTGCCAACGGAAGTTTTCAGCTTGTTAATACTATGACACTTCAGGCAGTCAATGTTTTTTACATAAAATAACATCATTTTATTCTGTTGTGGGTTTAATTAAATAGTGGTTACATCATATAGTTTGTTATTTACACATTAACTTACCAAACTCTGGAAATGTAAGTACATTCACAAACAGTTAGAGGCTCTCCTCTACCCTATACAACTCCCAGCTGATCTATATTTGCATTATCCTTACTGCGCGTTTCAAATGTTTGGACATATTTCCAGGGGGGACAGGTGTGCCCCAGGGTTCCGGGCTGAAGGATGGCGTTCACAGGGAGGTAAAGAGCCCACCGTTTACTTATCGCCCCAGAGATATTAAACAAACCCGATATATCCACATGCTAAAGAGTGCTTCATGTGTCTTTAAATCCACTGGTCATCCCTCATACGTGAGACTCATTGTGAAACATCTTGTTCTTGATGGACCTCAGGCTGAACTGAAGGGTTGAGGACGTCTCTGACTGCAAGGCCTCCGAAAATTTAACATCTATGGAATGGTTGGCCTGGCTCTTCCTCTTAATGGAGTTTTGTATAGTCTCCGAGGTGAAATAGTAGACGATGGGATCGAAGCAGCAGTTGGACACGGCGATGCACAGAGCGATAGGATAGATGGTCCGGACCACCGATTCCGCCGCGCATCCTTTCAAGGTATTCGTTCGCACGAGGGAGTAGAAGACAAGGTTGACGTTGTACGGGATGAAGCAGAAGCAGAAGATGAAGAGGTGGACGATGATCATCCGCAAGATCTTCTTCTTGTTGAGCTTCCCTCCTCGACTCACAGTGTGCGGTCTCCTTAAAGTCTGAAGCACCATAGCAGAGCAAACCACATTGAGTATGAGTGGGATCAGAAACCCCACAGTCTCGATAAAGATCACCACTTTGAAAGATGGCTCTTCCATTCCTTCGAGGAGAAGTTCTCGAAGCAGGAGATGCTGTTGTTCTCTAGCTTGTTAGTACTGTTAAGCATGAATCCCGTAGGAAGGCTTCCTGAAAGAACCAGAACCCATACTGCAGCGCATACAATTTTGGCATTGCGTTTGGTTCGGAGTCCTCTAGATCGGAAGGGGTGAACGATTGCCAGAAAGCGGTCCACGCTTATGCAGGTCAGGAATAGGATGCTCCCGTACATGTTGGTGTAAAAGAGCGAAACGGAAAGCTTGCAGAGGAGACTCCCGAACGGCCAGTTCTGCTGGACGAAGTAAAAAACCCTCAAGGGTAGAGTGAGGACGAATAACAAGTCCGACACCACTAGGTTCATCATATGTAGTGGTTTCATTCCGCAGTTTTAGCGAACACATGAAGATGTACATGGCAGCAACATTTGTAATGAGTCCCACCATGAAGACGATGCTAAACACCATGCTGTAGAGGGGATATTTAAAGTTGTCATTCTTTGGGCAGTGAGTGACGTTGCTCACATTGAGCATTTCCATCTCAAGACTCGTATTGTACATCTCGACAACAGACAAAGGCACGCTATGGGGTGGCAGTAACACGCGAGAGAGCGCACGATGAAAGGATTTCCCTCAAACTCACACGCACAAAAGCATGCGTCGCAAAAACAAAGATCACTTCAACTGCCTTCCAAGACGCTTTCGCCTTCAAGCGCTCGTAGATCTCTTTAATGTGTTTCTTCTGTTCAAAACCGAGGCATTCTTCAACAAAGCCTCACGTTGAAGGCATTTCTCCCATGAGACTGGAGCCAGACCCCGACAACCTCTTCCCCTCCCCCTTTCCCCACAGCCACCCCGCAAGTCTTGCAAGTTACTCACTCCAAAAGTTTCACCTCTTTCCTGAGCAATCCCATCCACAAAAGCGAGCAAATCCCGTGGTCCTGTTACAATCCACTCTTCAGAAGTCCCAACAGAAGCATTCCCAGAGAGTTGCTGATTGGGGGTTAGTATCCGTTCTCTTTGTTCCCACAGATTGGGGCACCTGTGTGTGGAGTCTCTGACAGTGTGAGTAAATGAGCGAGTCTTTGCTTCAGCCCAGGGTCTGTTTCCTGACCCACCCCCTTCCTCGAGGCTCTGTCTCGGTGTCTCCGTCAGCAGTCGCCCCAGGGGCATTCATTGCTGTGCGCGTTTTAGAGGCGGGAGACAGAGGCAGCTGTGGCTGTGGAGGACTCTTTTACAAGCCGGTGCTATCTTGACTGGAGTATTTGAGCAACAACTGCTCCTCCTCTGCCCTGATAAACCCCTCCCTTGCTCTGACAGAGAAGATAGACTGCAAGGGTTTACTATTAGACCACGTGTGAGGTGCAGTTTGTTCTTGTACTCAACAAATGCATTTAACCACATGGGAAATGATAAGTATTGTAGTTTTTCTTTTGGGTTTCTTGTGTTAGGATTTGCAACTACAACTGTAGTATTATAAATTTAGTGTAGCACTACACACGCTGTGTTTATTATTATTTTTGTTGTGTTTGTTGTTTGTTTTTGAGCCTTAAAGAGATGAAAATGAAAGTTCTGTCATTATTTACTCAACCGTCACTTGTTTCTAACCATTCAGAGTCGTTTGATTGAAGTTTTAAGTATTATTGTTGTTGTTGTTGTTGTAAATCTTAGTCTCTTACAAAGAGTCCTGAGCTCTAATTTGTAGACACATGAGTTTTTCATGCCTTAAAGGGCTAGTTCACCCCCATACCCCCCCATACCCAAAAATTCTGTCAAGATTTACTCAACCTTTACTTGTTTCAAACATTTCAGAGCTGTTCATTGCTATCAGAAGTGTAACATTAGATATTGAAGTTTGATTAAATGTTTGTTGTAAATCTTAATATTTTACAAGAGTTCTGAGCTTTACTTAGCAGACACATGCGTTTTTCCAAGCCACGTTTGCCTTAAAGAGATAGTTCACCAAAAACAAAACCATTTTGTCATAATTTACTCACCCCTTTACCTGTTTCAAGCCTTTCAGAGCTGGTTTGATTGCAGTTTTAATTATTATGTTTGTTGTAAATCTTAAAGAGTCCTGGGGTTCATTCTTTGTATCTCACTTAAATGATCTACACTCTCAGAAATAAAGGTACGGGAGCTGTCACTGGGGTGGTATCGTTTTCAAAAGGTACACATTTGTACTTAAAGGGTCCAAATTGGTCCCTCAAACGATATATTAGTAGTAGTACCTAAAAATTTTATGAGGAACACTTTTGTAGTATTTTAAGTACCAATATGTACCCTTGAGGTATTAAAATGGACTTTTTAGGTTCAAATTTGTATCTTTTTAAAAGGTACCACCCCAGTGACAACTTGCGTACCTTTATTTCTGAGAGTGTTTGACAGATTCTGGATCTTTTAATCTTGATAACTGATCTCTGGCTAATTTGGTTCTTCAAACAAGTTCGCGAATCAGATTAAAATGTCAGGATGAAGTGATCTGAGATCGCTGCATGTCTTGTGAAGGACAGATCTATCGATCCTTGAAATCATGATCAGCAATGCAATGATTGGCTGATGGCACAGCAGCGTAAAGACATCATCTGATTAATTTTTAATTATTCATGTGAGCAAAATTACATAAAATTCGCAGTAAACCGTTTGTTAAATATGATCCGTAATAACTTTACACATTTGTTGTGGGCTGCAGGCTTTACAATTTCATGTGGCAAGAGTATTTAGCAATTTATTTAGCTTTAGATTTAGAGTGGATTAATCGGCGGAATAACTGTCTGTTTAAATTAAAAGCATTTTGATATTGGTGAACGTGTCTGAAATCCCCGGCATATTATCTGTCTAAACATGTGAATGACTGCATAATTTATTATTCCTTTATAATACTATCAAACAAAAAAAAAACAGTTAATTATTATGCACGTTGTCTATTATCATAAACAAACTGTACTACTAAAGCTGCATCGGTGCCTATAAATAGTATGCATTTATATCTAACCAGTCCATATTGATGTCCACTTTGAATTCTTAGGGAGAGAACACCCCTGTGCCCCGTGACAGATTTTGTACTTTTATTTCAGAGTGCAGACTGCATAAGTTTTATTAATATTTTTTTAAACTCATATATAACGTATATTTATATTTAACTTTATATATATATATATTAAACTTTATTTACCTATATATATATATAGGTAAATAAAGTTGAATATATAAAGTTATATATATATATATATATATATATATATATATATATATATATATATATATATATATATATATATATATTATATATATTTATATTATATATATATATATATATATATATATATTATTAGCATTTTTCTATAACCATTTTATTTTCCCAAGTGTATATACCTATAGGTTGCTACTGTAAGATAGTATTAGCATTCAGTACATAATTTCAGTATTATCTTTGCTTGAAATTTGCCCTATCTAATGCTGTTTACATCAATAAGCCTGCTCCCGAGCAGGTTTGAGCTACCAGACCTGTTGCGATGACAACAACTCTCGGATGAGTTTTGAAGGACGAAACGATCCTGGATCATGTCAAATCATCAATAACCAAATCCACCTAATTGAGCAATCCATGTTCGGAGAACTGACCCCTGAGCTCTAATTAGTAGACACATGAGTTTTTTCAAGCCTTAAGGCAGGGGTAGGGAACCTATGGCTCGGGAGCCACATTTTCTACAGCAAAATGAATGAGAACTCAGTCTACAATGAAATTATTTTGTAACCAATGTGCATATGTGATGCTGTGGTTTAACTTGAATCGTGACACCAATAAAGGGCAAGCAACTTACGTTTCTTTGGTAACCTCACCCATGTATTTTTTAATAATAAATAAAGGTTTGGTTATATACACATCCCCAACGGCTCTTTAAAAAAATACATTTCATAAAACAAATCAGAAGTGGCTCGTTGCTGAAAAAAGATTCCCGACCCTGCCTTAAGGGGTAGTTTACCCCCCACCCCAAAATTAAAAATCTGTCATCATTCTCTCAACCTTTAATTGTTTCAAACCTTTCAGAGCTGTTTAGGGGTGTAGCACTACAAAATGAGGCTTGATCAAAGCTTAGATTATTGTTTTTGTTGCACACCTCAGAATCTTACAGAGTTCTGCATTATGAGCTGTATTAAGCAGACACATTTGCCTTAAAGGGACAGTTCACTCAAAACAAACCAAACAAAAATTCAGTCATCATTTACTCAACTTGTTTCACACCTTTCAGAGTTTGTTTCTTCTGCTGAACACAAAAGAAGACATTTTACTGTTACTGTAAACTTCACTGTCCTCTTTTGAGGCGATTTGTTCTGCAGCGTAATAGATTTATAACACATATATCACTTAAGACAAACATTAAACAACATTAATAGTACTAAAAACAGAGGCTACCTTTTCCGATTGAATTTCAGCAAATCAATCGCACAGACAACAACTAAAATTTCGAATCTTTCGGTCATTGCCAAAGGGACCCCATACTGAGATCCTGAGGGAAGGATCTGAAATGAATCAAAAAGAGAATGATATCAAATATATATCAACCTGCAATTGACTTAGTATTTGTTTACTTTTCCTCCTCGGTGGTTCAGCTTTCTTCAAGATATCGTCTTTTGCATTCAACAGAAAAAAAAACCTCATCAAGGTTTGGAAACACTTCAGTGTGAGTAAATAACAAGTACATGTTTATTTATTTAAGGCTGAAGTATCCCCTTAAGCACACTCCAAACAGCCTCTGCTGGTAGATGTGGTATTTACACTGTTCAACTGCTAAAAGCATGGCCAGGGACGGGCTTGACAGTGTGTAAATTATTGTTTTGTCATTCATTAGCCAACAAGTGTTGGGTTACGTCATCTTCCTGTGGCTCTAGCTTCATTAGTCATGTAACGTTTTCAATCGTCAACATAAAAACAAGTAATACAGGTTTATTTCTTTCTGTAAATGAGAATGTGCCCTGTTTAGTGTACATTCGTTTTCTGAGGAAAAACATTTTACCATTATATCCAGTAGACACTTATTAAAATGTAATTTATGTATGAAAGTAGTTTAGATGTGACCGTCATAAGTGTAAATGCACGGTTATCAGTGGTGTAAAGTAACAAATTACAAATACTTAAACTACTGTAATTGAGTAGTTTTAAAAATGTGTACCTTTACTTTCCCTTGAGTAGTTTTTTAGAGCAGTTTCGGTACTTTTACTCCACTACTTTCCTTCAACCTGCAGTCACTACTTTATTTTTTCCTGTCTATGGGGATTGGTTGAATAGTCTTGTGATTCCTGTCCAATAAAAGGTAAAACGCATCATAATGGACTACCTTAAGACATGGGCGATTTATAATTGCAGCAAACTGTTTGGAAGCATTAAAAGTGTCCAAGAAGATGTTTAAAATCTTTACACGCATTGACCCAGAGACTGTTTAGATGCATGTCACTGATGAGAAGATGATGGACTTGCCTGCTGGGTAAACAGTAAACAAGACGTCAACATGACATCAGATTGAAGTTGTACATCATCCTGGGGACATTGCATTTTGTTTGAAAATTAAAATTGGGTTGATATGAGAACCCAATGTCAGGCCGACGTCAATGTCCAACGCCTAACCTAAAATCAATCAAATATCAACGTCTATTGATGTTACAGCTTGTCGTCTGCCAGACTTTGGATTGTGGTTGTCATAACTGATGAATAAATGTCAGTATTTGACATCCATATGATGTTGGTTTGAGATGTTGGCTGAACGTTGGATTTTGGTCACTTTCTAACACTACCTAAATCCTTACACTGGCTAGACATTGAATTTTGGTCACCTGATGTGACAAACTAAATCTAACCTAATATTAATGTCTTATGATGTTGTGTTCCTGCTGGGCAATAAGTAAATGCACTACAGAATGTTACGTTTACACACAAATTACATGTAAATGTATCAGCTTTTAACAGTATAATACTCACTACTTTTGAGTACTTTTGAAAGGGCTAATTTTAATCATACTTTGAGTAATATTTACAAAAGATACTTTTACTCTAACTGCACTACATTTTAGGCAAGAAAAGGTACTTTTACTCTAACTGCACTACATTTTTAGGCAAGAAAAGGTACTTTTACTCTAACTGCACTACATTTTAGGCAAGAAAAGGTACTTTTACTCTAACTGAACTACATTTTTAGGCAAGAAAAGGTACTTTTACTCTAACTGCACTACATTTTTAGGCAAGAAAAGGTACTTTTACTCTAACTGCACTACATTTTTAGGCAAGAAAAGGTACTTTTACTCTAACTGCACTACATTTTTAGGCAAGAAAATGTACTTTTACTCTAACTGCACTACATTTTTAGGCAAGAAAAGGTACTTTTACTCTAACTGCACTACATTTTTAGGCAAGAAAAGGTACTTTTACTCTAACTGCACTACATTTTTAGGCAAGAAAAGGTACTTTTACTCTAACTGCACTACATTTTAGGCAAGAAAAGGTACTTTTAATTAGGTATGTTTTTCAGTGTTTTATTAATCTACACACCAACCCTAAACCCAACCTCACATGTGACCTAAGTGTTTTATTAATGTCTACTACACCAACCCTAAACCCATTATCACAGTAGCGTTGTGTTTTATTGATGTCTACACCTACCCAAACTCTACAGTCACCTCAGTGACCTGATGTGTTTTATTAATGTCTACGACACCAACCCTAAACCCAACCTCACAATAACCTTGTGTGTTTTATTATTGATTGTGTGAAATAGCCTACTGCAGCGTCTGCTATTATATTAAATAAATAAAATAATAAATAAATGCAACAGATGTGAACACATACAGACCCTTACAGTTTCCGATATGTTATCAATTACAGAAAAACTACACCACACATACATTTAGTCCTTATTTGGGATAAAAAACAACATGCAACATATAGCCCAGTCAGAGCAAACCTCTCATGTGTCTTTAATCTTCACCAGCACATGTAGCCTCTTAGAGAGTAATTCCATCATTCTGAGTTCATAATCCAAAATGTGATATAATAGTTAAACATGGCAGTTTGTTGATGTTTTAGGTTGCTGAAAGAATCATTTGCTCCTTCGTTTGTCAGGCTTCACCTTCGTTTTTCCGCGCGCCACTCGCGTTTGTCTGTTTCTAAAGGATCGGGTGTCAGAAGCACTTCAATTCACGCACATGTTATTATAATCAGGTCAAGAAATTCGCTATTTCAAATATAGATGAAGACGCGAGTGCAAGTGAGAAAGCTAAATCGATCACGCTTTAAACGGCCTTGTAAACAAGACGGGCACTGGGTAGTTCTGCTCTTCTTCTTGGCTTTGTGGCTGTTCATCAAGATGACAAGGTTTGTTTGAACTCGGGTCCACCATGGCTCATTATTATATGCATATATTATTACGGAGTGATGTCTCAGCTGTGTAATGGCGGTTCCTTGTTTTCATTCTCCTGCTTGTTCACGAGCAAGTGATGTATCTCTGTAAACCAATAGCGTTCAGCTGCGTGTCTTTCTTTGCCTTTGGTACACTTTTGTCGTACTAGGTACCCTTCCGAAACGGTACCCAAAAAGTGGTATGGTACAGTTCCATTTAGGTACCTTTTGACAATGGAAAGCGTACCGAACTGCACCATCCATAGCACTCAGTGGAAACCTAGTAGAGACTAGTACACAGCCCATCTGCCAGTGTTGGGTAAGTTACTTCAAAAAAGTAATTAATTACAAGTTACTTATTACATCATTAAAATGTACTTAGATTACATTTTAATTACCATATTTTAATACTCAATAAGTAATTACTTAATTCAATCAACACTTAATATCTACTTAAAATCGAACGCATAAATGCTCTACATATAAATTTCAACCATACACAAAAGAAATTGAAGGAAATTTGAATGAATAAATATATTTTCCCAGTACTGGGAAACACCCATACACACTCATTCACACACATACACTATGGGCAATTTACTTTATTCAATTCACCTCGACCCTCCCCATGTCTTTGGACTGTGGGGAAACTGGAGCACCCAGAGGAAACCCACGCCAACACAAGAAGAACATGTAAACCACCAATACGGTACTGGGAAACACCCATACACCCATTTGGACTGTGGGGAAAACTGGAGCACCCAGAGGAAACCCACACCAACACAAGAAGAACATGTAAACCACCAATACGGTACTGGGAAACACCCATACACCCATTTGGACTGTGGGGAAACTGGAGCACCCAGAGGAAACCCACACCAACACAAGAAGAACATGTAAACCACCAATACGGTACTGGGAAACACCCATACACCCATTTGGACTGTGGGGAAAACTGGAGCACCCAGAGGAAACCCACACCAACACAAGAAGAACATGTAACCACCAATACTACTGGGAAACACCCATACACCCATTTGGACTGTGGGGACAACTGGAGCACCCAGAGGAAACCCACGCCAACACAAGAAGAACATGCAAACCACCAATACGGTACTGGGAAACACCATACACACTCATTCACACACATACACTATGGGCAATTTACTTTAATCAATTTACCTCGACCCTCCCGCATGTCTTTGGACTATGGGGGAAACTGGAGCACCCAGAGGAAACCCGCCAACACAAGAAGAACATGTAAATCACCAATACGTGTGTGTGTGTGTGTGTGTGTGTGTGTGTGTGTGTGTGTGTGTGGTGTGTGTGTGTGTGTGTGTACATGTGGTTTTCAGGTCAAAAAATTTCAAAAACAAATCGCTATCATGTCACTATCAGTTTGACCTGTTGATCAGTCTGGCAACTGTTTCCTAAATAAACAAAAACTCATTTAAAAAATTCATGCTAACAACAAACATTAACTAAGACTTTAGCTCAATAAACTATTAATTAGCAGCTTACTGATAGTTAATAAAGTTCTAGTCAGATTTAGGTTTGGGTACTGGGTAGGACGAGGAATGTAAAATAAGATTGTACTTTATAAGTGCTAATAAACTGTTAATATCTTACTCTATAGCCAGTAGTAAATGGTTAGATAGTAAGGTACAAGTCAGGTTTAGGTTAGGGTATTGGGTAGGACTAGGAATGGAAATTAAGATCATACTTTATAAGAGATTATAAATCCTTAATATCTTACTCTATTAGCCAGTAGAAAATAGTTAAATAGAAAGGTACTAGTCAGGTTTAGGTTTGGATACTGGGTAGGACTAGGAATGTAAAATAAGATCATACTTTATAAGTGCTAATAAACCGTTAATATTAGCCAGTAGTAAATAGATAGTAAGGTATTAGTCAGGTTTAGGTTTGGGTATTGAGTAGGACTGGAATGTAAAAGTGCTAATGAATCATTAATATCTTACTCTATTAGCTAGTGGTAAATAATTAGATAGTAAGGTACTATGCAGGTTAAGGTTTGGGTACTGGGTAGGACTAGGAATGTCAAATAAGATCATACTTCATAAGTGCTAATAAACTGTTAATATCTTACTCTATTGGCCAGTAGTAAATGGTTAGATAGTTAGTAAGGTACTAGTCAGGTTTAGGTTTGGGTACTGGGTAGGACTAGGAATATAATATAAGATCATACTTTATAATGCTAATAAACTGTTAATATCTTACTCTATTAGCCAGTAGTAAATGGTTAGATAGTAAGGTACTAGTCAGGTTTAGGTTTGGGTACTGGGTAGGACTAGGAATGTAATATAAGATCATACTTTATAAGTGCTAATAAACCCTTAATATTAGCTAGAAGTAATAGTTAGAAAGTAAGGTATTAATCAGGTTTAGGTTTGGGTACTGGGTAGGACAAGGAATGTAAATAATCATACTTTATAAGTGCTAATAAACCCTTAATATTAGCTAGAAGTAATAGTTAGATAGTAAGGTATTAGTCAGGTTTAGGTTTGGGTACTGGGTAGGACAAGGAATGTAAAGTAAGATCTTACTTCATAAGTGCTAATAAACCATTAATATCTTTCTCTATTACTCTAATATCTATATATTAATGGTCTTTTTGTTATACTTACACTGAAGTGTTACCAACATTTTTATTTCACTACATCATCCTCATGTAAACGTATAAATAACACCGCTTTATAAAACAGCAGCTCAGTTTGAGTCCCGCTGTCAGTGCAGTGTTGATATAGTGGATGGGAGTGAACGCTGGGTTTTATGTTTGTTGTGGACACTTGCTCTTATGCAAGAAAACACAGATACAGTTTCTCCTCTCCGCTTTGATAAGATTTGTTTGTGCTTTCAGACGTCTGGATTGTATGACAGCCTGTCTGTGTATTCCTCCCCATCCGAAGCCTCAATCTCTAGAGCTTTGCACTGAAACGAGAGATAAAGGAGAAGTTCATTTCGCAGTTGCTTTTCATAGTTTTATGCTGTGTGAATGTCACATGAAGATAATTCTACACATGTGAGAGGTTATAAACTGACACTGTGGTGTTTTTCAGTTTAAATGATGTGTGAATAACTTCTCTCAGTGGGCTGACGTTCACACATAAATATTTAGGTAAAACTTTACATCATGTAGGCCTAACTATTAAGATATACAGCTGAAGTCAGATTAGCCCCCCTTTAATTTTTTTTTTCTTTTTTTAAATATTTCCCAATTATTTTAACAGAGCAAGAAAACTTTCACAGTATGTCTGATAATATTTTTTCTTCTGGAGAAAATCTTATTTTTTTTTTTCGGCTAGAATAAAATTTTTTTTTTAATTTAAAATCCATTTTAAGGTCATTATTAGCCCCTTTAAGCTATATATTTTTTTCGATAGTCCAGAACGAACCATGGTTATACAATAACTTGCCTAATTACCTTAACCTGCCTAGTTAACCTAATTAACCTAGTTAAGCCCTTAAATGTCACTTTAAACTGTATAGAAGTGTCTTGAAAAATATCTAGTCACATATTATTTACTGTCATCATGACAAAGAGAAAATAAATCAGTGATTAGAGATGAGTTATTAAACTATTATGATTAGAAATGTGTTGAAAATCTCTCCGTTAAACAGAAATTAGGGATAAAATAAACAGTGGGCTAATAATTCAGGGGGGCTAATAATTCTGATTTAGATTTAGACAATATACATTTAAAAAATCCTGACAAATTAAATAAAATCAGAAGGTTACAAACAGTTAATGATAAACGTCATTGTGATTCCTTGTTTGTGTGTACTAACTAATAATAATAGTTGCCATGTAGTTGCAATGTAAGTTATAATTGATAAAATGTGTTGAAGGGAGCATCACGAGGTAATACCGAATTCTAAGACCTCACAAGTGTTATTGGAAGTTGATGCTGGAATGCTGGCAACCCAAAACGCTGCAAGTGAGTGAGTAAAACCATAAAGGAGCAGAATGTTAGTCAGTTTTGCGAAAGATACTTACGATATTGTTTTGTGTGCAGGAAGTGAGTCAGTATTTTAACACATATACTGTATCTATAAATATGTATATGACTAAATATCAGCGAAGTTACAGTAAACGTTTCACTCTGTGGGGAACAGAAACGGAAATTGATTAGACAAGAAAAGCAAACTGAGCTGCTTTACATTCCTTTTGGCTGGGTTTCAAGAAAAAAATTGACTATGACCTGGCAACCCTGGAGGACGCTGTTTATTTACAACAGGAAGGAAGGAAAATATCATTTGCAGAGGGTGTGGATCACTTTTGTCACTGACCCCTTATGTGTTAAGGCTAAGTACAATAAGCATGTTTGCTTTGCTTCAAATCTCTAATGCGTTAGCAAGGCATTAGCATTAGCATACTAAACCAGTGTGAGGTATTCTTCTGATGTCTTAATAAACAAGATAATCAAGCTGATGTTATCTGTTTGAACAAGAAAAGCAAAACTGAGTTGTTTTTCATTTCTTCTGGCTGGGTTTTGAGGAAAATTTTTATAGGACCTGGCAACAAATAGCTGACGCTATTTATTAACAGCAGGAGAAGAAGGACAATATCATTTTCAGAGGGTTTGGATCACTTGCTTCACTGATCCCTTAAGTATTAAGGCTAAGTACAATAAACATGTTCATTTTGCTTGAAAACTGCTAATGCATTAGCAAGGCATTAGCATTAGCATACTAAAGCACTGCGAGAAAGCCCATGTTATCTTCTGAGTCTAATAAACAATAAAATCCACCTAATTTTCTCGGTGTGGACAAGAAAGCAGAACTGAGCTGTTTTTCATTTCTTTGGCTGGGTTTTGAGGGAATTTTACTAGGATCTGGCAACTCTAAAGCTGACTGTTTATTAACAGCAGGAGAAGAAGGACAAGATCATTTGCAGAGGGTGTGGATCACTTGCCTCAATGATCCCTTAAGTTTTAAGGCCAGTGGTGTAGTGGACATTTTAAAAGTGGGAGGACAGCTGTGTGAAATCCAAAAGTTTTCATTCTTAATCACCTGTTTCTAAATGGTCTGTCTCTAAAAGTGAGGGGGATGTAACCTGCTCCCGTCCCCTCCCCACCCCCGATGCTACGCCCCTGATTAATGCTAAAATAACATGTTCATTTTGCTTCAAAACTTCTAATGTATTAGCAAGGCATTAGCATACTGAACCATGTTAGCATGAACCCCTGTTATTCTTCTGAAGTGCCACACATTATAATCAGGCTAAAATGTTCTCTGACTGGACAAGAAAAGTACAACTAAGATGCTTTTCAGTAATTTGTGTGGGTTTTGAGGGAAAATTTACTAGGACCTGGCAACCCTGGAGCTGACACTATATATTACAACGGCTGTGGATCACTTGTTTCACTGATGATCCCTTAAATATTAAGGCTAAGTAACATTAACGTGCTTTGCTGCAAAAATGCCAGCAGATAGCTCTCTGCAATGCTCACATGGTCGCCCGCTGAAGCTAAGCAGGGCTCTGCCCGGTCAATACCTGGATGGGAAACCACATGGGAAAGCTGGGTTACTGCCAGAAGTGGTGTTAGTGAGACCAGCAGGGGGCGCTCAACCTGTGGTTTGTGTGGCTCCTAACGCCCCAGTATAGTGAAGGGGACTCTGTACTGCTCAGTGAGCACCATCTTTCGGATGAGACTTTAAAACCGAGGTCCTGACTCTCTGTGGTTGTTAAAAATTCCAGGATGTCCTTCGAAAAAGAGTGGGGAAATTTGCCCACTGGCCTCTGTCCATCATGGCCTCCTTACCATCCCCATATCATAACTGGCTTCATCACTCTGTCTCCTCTCCACCAATCAGCTGGTGTGTGGTTGTGGTCTGGCACAATATGGCTGAAGCTGCGTCATCCAGGTGGATGCTGCACACTGGTGCTAGATGATGAAATTCCCCCCAATGTGTAAAGCACTTTGGGTGTCCAGAAAAGCGATATATAACCCTGCTGAAAATCCAGCTTAAAATCACCCTAGGCTGATTGGCTGGTCTGAGCTGGTGGACCCGCCTGGTTTTAGAGGGGTTTTGGCCATTCCAGGCTGGTTTCCGGCTATTTACAGCCTGGTCTTAGCTGATCAGGCTGGAAAATGACCAGCTAAATGCAGCTAAAACCAGCTTGACCAGCCTGGTTAAGCTGGACATAGTTGGTTTAGGCTGGGCTCCCAGCCTGACTAGGTTGGTCAAGCTGGTTTAGGCTGTCGTCTCGCAGCCTGACCAGCTAAGACCAGGCTGGAAATGGCTGGAAACCAGCCTGGAAGTGGCCAAAACCCCTTTAAAAACCAGCCTGGTTGACCAGCTAAAACCACCAACCAGCCTAGGCTGGTTTAAGCAGTTTTTTTTTCAGTAGGGAATTGTAAGGAATTATTATTATAATAATAAAATTCAAATACGTTAGCAAGGCATTAGCATACTAAACTAGTGCATTATTTTCTGATGTCTAAATAAACAAGAGTAAATGAGCTGAGTTTTATTCCCTTTTGGCAGGATTTGAGGGAAAATTTAGTAGGACCTGGCAACCCTGGTGCTGACGCCATTTACAAGAGCAGGAGGACAAGATCGTTTGCAGAGGGATCACTTACATTACTGATCCCTGTGCTAAGGCTAAGTAACAATAAAAATGTTTACTTTGCTTCAAACCTTCCAATGTGTTTAGCAAGGCATAAGCATACTAACCAGGGTGAGTTATTTTTCTGATGTATAAATAAACAGATAATCAAGCTAATCCTCTCTGATTGGACAAGAAAGGTAACTGAGCTGATTTTAATTTAATTTTGGGTAGGTTTGGAGGGAAAATTTTGTACAACCTGGCAATCCTGGAGCTGACGCCGTTAACAAGAGCATGAGGACAAGGTCATTTGCAGAGGGATCACTTACATTACCGATCCCTTAAAAGGTATTAAAGCTAAGTAACAATAAAATTGTTTACTTAGCTTCAAAACTTCCATTGTGTTAGCAAGGCATTAGCATTAGCATGTGATTATTCTCTTGATGTCCCAATAAACAAGATTATCAAGCTAATTTCTCATATCAAACTGATAATGTTCATTCCCTTCACTGACTGTCTTCCTGTGGGCCCAAATTGTTGTTTTGAGCTATCTGAAGTGACGCTAGCATGCTGTGATCCACACCGGAAAGCATGCAGCAAAGAAACCAAAGAACAAACCGCCAAAAAAAGAAAACTGACCCTTAAATTGCCACTTGACACACACAGCTCTGCGTCTGCATGACTGAATGTGCTAATGCTAATCCCCAGGCCACACAGAAACAGACACGTCACTGGCTGCACTAAGGTTTTATTCAGTCCACAAACACATGCTACTGTGACCCATGGCATCACTTAAAGCTGCATTTGACACGTTAGAAAACACTGTGTGGTTTTATTTGGGTTTCAGAAAACAGCTGCACGCTACACTTTAGCCCACATAGCTAGGTGATGCACAGTACATGAGAGGAAACGTGCACTTTAATCTATAAAAATTGATATGGCTTATGAAATTTTGTGTTGTGCTTAGAATTGAAGTACTGAAGTAGAATTGAAGAACCAAAATCCTAAACAACAGTTTATATCCTTCAATATCGAAGTGTAATAAACTGTATTAAATGTACATTCACTTTGAATCTTACATGTATATCAAAAAATTGGTCATATTTTATTTTTTAATGTACAACTCATGCTATTAACAAACCGTTAACTAAGGCTTTTAGCTCAGTAAACTGCCAATTAGCTGTTTATCAAGTCAGTAAGGTAGTAATTGGGTTTAGGTATTGAGTAGGATTCGGGATGTAAAATAAGATCATACTTTAGGGTTGTACTTCCTTTTAGTTGTACTACACAAGTCCTTTTTAAGTTGTTCAAAGATGAACTGCATTTAATATAAATACATAAATAAATAAATAAATATATATATATACAGTTGAAGCCAGAATTATTAGCCCCCCTGTTTATTTTTTCCCCAATTTCTGTTTAACGTAGAGCAGATTTTTCAACACATTTCTAATCCTTTTAGTTTTAATACCTCATTTCTAACAACTGATTTATTTCTCTTTGCCATGATGACAGTAAATAATATTTGACTAGATATTTTTCAAGCCACTTCTATGCGCTTAAAGTGACATTTAAATGCTTAAATAGGTTAATTAGGTTAACTAGGGCAGGGACAGGGTAATTAGGCAAGTTATTGTATGACGATGGTTTGTTCTGTAGACGATTGAAAACAATATATAGCTTAAAGGGGCTAATATTTTGACCTTAAAATGGGTTTTAAAAAAAAATAAAAACTGCTTTTATTCTAGCTGAAATAAACAAATAAGACTTTCTCCAGAAGAAAAAAATATTATCGGATATACTGTGAAAATTTCCTTGCTCTGTTAAACATAATTTGGGAAATATTAAAACAAATAAATAAATAAAAAATTCAAAGTGGGGCTAATAATTCTGACTTCAACTGTGTGTGTGTGTGTATATATATAGACACACACACACACACACACACACACACACACACACACACACACACACACACACACACACACACAGTTGAATTCAGAATGAGCCCCCTTTGAATTTTGTATATATATATATTTCAATATACTCATACACTATACACTCAATACACTATAGGATTTACTATAAATTAATATACTATTTTTAAAAAAAAAGCTTATTTCTCAGATTATCTCCAACTCTCAAAACACTGATTATTTCAGCAGAAACTGGTGTTTTTGGAAACTATCATTTGGGGGTTTTGCTTTTTCACCCATTCATAGTATTATAATGACTTTCTATTGACAAGTGGTCAGTCAAGACGCATTACCATTTCCACTTGGTATTACCACATATGCAAATGCATCTCTTGCTTTCACTCATTGAGATGCATAAGAGCTTTTCAGTGGACAAACCCATGTTACGCAATCTAGTGAGAGAACCGGCGAATGAAAGGGATGTTTATTCAACTCAAACTTTGATCATTATCTTCATTTCGGAATAGAGCAGTGAAGTATGAATGCCTCGTTTTCATGCACATTCTCACAAAGATCACATGTTCAGGCAGAGAGTAGGTGGCATTTTATGGACTCTTTAGATAATAGGAGCATTTTCACTATGAGAGCAATCAGATTCTGCATCTGATATGGCTCTCATTTCTTGCGGATCTTTTAGAACTTCCCATTCAGTTGCCTATGAGAGAAATGACTGGGAATATTAACAGTTGCTCTACAAACAAGTGGGTTCATGACTATGCTTAAAAAATTAGAAAAGATAACAAGGAAACATCTACAACCCGAAATCAGAAAAAGTTAGGACAGTATGCAAATAAAAAAGAAAGACGTGATTTCTAAATTTACATGGACTTGATTTTCATTGGGGGCGACGCGGTGGCGCAGTAGGTGGCAAATAAGTCTTACGATAGGCACAGTCTTTATTGTCGCATTTTGGCACATCAAAATGCGCCACACATTCTCTATTGGAGACAGGTCGGGACTGCAGGCACACCAGTCAAGTTCCTGTATCCTCTTCCTCCGTAGCCAGGACTTTGTAATGTGTGCAGAATGTGTTTTTTTAATTGTATGGGTGTGGAACAGAACACAGTATATTGCTATATGCTTCAAAAATCTCTATTACCTTCAGCATTAATGGTGCATCACAGAATGCAAGTTACCTTTGCCAAGGGCACTGACACAACCCCAAAACCATGACAGAACCTTTGAAGGCTTTTGGACTTGTTTGGGTTAACAGTGTGGATGATCCTTTTCTTCTTTGGTCCGGAGCACACGGCGTCCATTTCTCCCCCAAAATACCTAAAATACTGATTCATGTTGTGATGGTCCATTCCAGATGCCTCTGGACACTGTTAACATAGGGCTTCCTTTTGGCACAGTACAGTTTTAACTGGCATTTGTGGATGTAACTATGTATTGTGGTACTGGACAAAGGTTTGCCAAAGTAGTCCTGAGCCCATGTGGTGATATTGCTTATAGATGATTCTCGATGCAGTGCCTCCTGAGGGATCGAAGATCACAGTAGTTCAGCTTAGGCTTGCACCTTTGTTCTTTAAGCACTGAAATTCCTCCAGATTCCTTGAATCTTTTAATAATGTTCTTCACTGTTGAAAGTGAAATATCCAAATGTCTTTATATCTTTCTTTGAAAAAACATTGTTTTAAACATTTTAATCATTTTGTCAAGTATTTGTTGGTGATCCTCTGTCCATCTTTGCTCCTAAAGGACCTTTCTTGGATGCTGCTTTTGTACCAAATCATAATTACAATCACCTGCTTCAAATCACATCATTATTTGACCAAATAATGGCTGGCTAGGCTGGTTTAAGCTGCATTTTTCAGCAGGGATATAGTATAAGCTTAGAAAAAATCGGAGTATTTCTGTGTGCAACAGATTCCACGTGAGCCTACTACCTTGCAAAGTGTAAAATAACTATTACAGGGTCTGACCAAGAAGCTGACAAAGAAAAATCTGAGGGATTTATCAACCAGCAAAAACACCAAATCAGCCAATTCACTCACCCGTTTCCATTCACTCCTTCATGTCACCCTACATTAGTGGACTAATGAGTGTATAGGGGGCGATTTAAAAACACACCAAGTGTTTTCAACAACCTCTGGAGGTCATCAAAATGTGTACAATCCCAAACCGATTTACACCTGTATTTAGCGTCATCCACTTGAGATTAGATTGTCAAAAAGAAATCTTAATACCAGGCGTAAATAAGCCCCGAGTGAAACGTCACGGTGTGTCTATATCTAGAGGCTAGCATACCACAGGTGGAGATTTATTTAGACATGGGATAGTATAGGAAACCAAACCACCCCAAGAACATCTGAGAAAACAGTCAAGAATTTCATAGCAATGATCTAAAAGCGACCCACCCTTGAGAAAAAATGAGAAATCTAGCAGCAGACATTCACACATCAGGATCGTTTCGCTGACGAAAGAAAGGCGCAGAGGTGTAAAAGGCTTGTGTATTGGACACAATGAGTGTGTGTTTTTGTGTGTGTGTGTGCGCTCTGGTTCTTCTCAATCCCGGCCTCGAGGGCCCTGAGAGCTGTTTTGTGATAAGATAAGACCGTACTCAGAGCGGTCAGTGCGGTTTACGTGCGAGGCTCCTGATGCAGTTCAGATAGGGTTTGAAACAGCACACACACAAAGATGTTTGTTTTGTGAACTGCGGGGACATTCCCTTGTTTTAATACGGTACTAATGGTATTTTCTGTAGCCCTACCCTAACCTGAACCCTAAACCCAACCCTAACAGGAAACTGTATTTTTACTTTCTGAAACAACAACGGAAGTCACACTTTATTTTGATGGTCTGTGTGTTGAACTTAAGTTACGCTGCATCTACATGACAACTAATTCTCATTATATTATAAGTAGACTGTTAAGGTTGGGGTTAGGGTTAGTGTAAGTTGACATGTACTTAAAGTGTCTTATAGTCAGTTAAATGTCTGTTGAAGGAGCAGTATCAACAGATGTTAAGCAGACAGTCTACTAATACTCAAATGGACCATCAAAATAAAGTGTTACCATAACTTATCCTGTATAATTTATGAGCCTTTTTGAAAAATGAAGACTTCTGGATTTCGGAGGCAATTATTCAAGCAATGTAAATGTGTGTAAATATATATTAATTCAGTTACTATTATAATTTCAGTAATATCATTGAATAATTTGCATGGGATGGGAGTCATCTTTGCTTTTAACCATGGGATTGGGACGGTACAGGATGAAATAGTTAACAGGAGCGGGAATCAACCAAAAGGAAGATGACAAAAAAAAGAGAAAATGCATCGCCATTTTGTACACTGTAGAAAAAAAAACATCCGTAATTTTACGGTTTATTTCCAGCAGCTGGGGTTGTTAAATTGCAGAAATTTACTGTAAAATAACAAACATTAAATTACAGAAATTTTCGGAAATTTAAATTTCTGTTATTCAACCTCTGTTATTTTACAGTAAATTTCTGTAATTTAACGGCGGTTATTTTACGGTTTATTTCCAGCACCGCAGCTGCCGGAAATAAACCAGCCTGATCTCACGAGAAAACGTAAGCATTTTACGTTTTGTCAGTTTAGTTGTACGAAAATCAGTCGTACGAAATTGTACGATTTTAAAAATGAGGCGTGGCACCTAACCCCACCCCTAAACCCAACTGTCATTGGCGGATGAGCAAATCGTACGAAAAATGTACGAATTAGATCGTACAAATTCATACGAATTAGCCACTAAATCAAAAAGTTACGAATTGCCGTGAGATTGCGTTGAATAAACCGCACAATTACATATATTTTAGTGGTATAGTTTCCTTTAATAAGATTACAATAAAGTGCTGGAGGGAGCAAACACCCGCGGAGAAACTGATGTGGTGAAAACATTATTGCAGCACAAAGTCAGAGGTAATGACATGTCTATTAAATTAAGAGAACTAGTCGGGAAGTTGTAAATATTAATGTAGTTCATGAGAGTAAACTGTGACGGTGATAGCACGCCGTGTGCTGCTTGTAAAGAATGCTCAATCTTAGCCAAGTACACCAGTATTCGGGAACGAGCAATCTGAAAAGGCACACTTGCAAGGCAATTTTGGGAAAGAATCAGCCAAGCATCTTTCTGTTCATCAAGCGAAAATTGCAGTCGAGTGTTGTCTCGTCTGACCGACAAAACTGCTTGCAACCGTCATGGGTTCAGTGTTTTTATCCAAAGTAAACATGAACTGAATTGAAACTAGAAGAATTATATATATATTTTTTTTTTTATTATTATTTTTTTTTTATTTTTATTTTTTTTCAGCATTTCAGCATTTTCAGGAAGTTTCACCAATTTTTTTTTTTTTTTTGCATTGGAAAAAACGTACAGAGTAAAGTGTCCTAATGAAAACATGACAAAGCCATTTGACTATCTTGTTCATAAACATTGGTCTCAGGACTTTTCATCTTGATGACACTGACACTTTCATTGACATGAACACTTGCTTTTGAGGAAAGAGCTATCCATTTTACACGTTTTTGCAGGTTATCAACTAGGGTTTTGCAGTTTGTACGAACTGTTTTGAGAAATGCATTAACTGTTGTGCAAATGTAAATAGTGTTGTGAGAAATGGGCCAAAGCCACTGAGAAAAACTAATATAGAAAACGGTTTTAACAGTTTGAAGTGATGTGATCTTGATGTGTGTGTGGAGAAAGTACAGAAATAGAGAGCAAATGAATATAATCAGGGCTGAGTAAATGAGAGAGTGTGAAAGTCTGGGTAACCACTGATTCAAATGAGTCATGTGATTATATGATTCATTTGCTAAATTGTCTTTCCTTTTTCTGCTAAAAGAACCCACGGAGACAACAAGAGATGTAAACACACACACAATGACCAGACATAAAGGGAGAGTTCACCCAAAAATAATTATATACTCTCCCTCAAGTGGTTCTTAACTTGTTTCTTTCTTCTGTTTCTTTTAAAGCTAAAAACTATTTACTTCCATAGTAGGAAATAACATTATTATGGAAGTCGATGGTTACAAGGTTTCCAGCTTTCTACTACAAATTCATGTTTAAATATATATGTATATATATATATATATAAATAGATTTAAAAAATGGGTTATTAATCAAATGTTGTAACTCAATGTTTGGTCAAATTCGGATAATGTTAACATATGTTAGTAGGTATGGATGACTTTGTAATACGAATTCAAAAGGCTTCAAAATCATACCTAACATAGTCATTCATTTTCCTTTGGCTTAGTCCCTTTATTAATCTGGGGTCGCCACAGCAGAATAAACCACCAATTTACCCAGCATATGTTTTACACAGCATATGTTTCCCTTCCAGCTGCAATCCAGTACTGGAAACACCCATACACTCTCACATTCACATTCATATACTACAGCCAATTTAGTTTATTCAATTAATCTATATCTAGGTCTTTGGACTGTGGGGGAAACCGGAGCTACTGGAGGAAACCCATGCCAACACAGGGAGAACATGCAAACTCATACACAGAAACACCAACTGGCCTAGCCGGGACTCAAACCAACAACTTTCTTGCTGTGAGTGCTAACCACTGAGCCACCGTGCCACCCCTAATGTGGTGTTTTGACATTCAAATGTTGCCGCAGGTTTACTTTGAAGGTTGGGTTTAGGGGTAGTGTTGGAGTAGAGCCATATAATTAGCCATTTTTAGTGTATAACATGCATTACGCCTATAAAAAGGCCCTGTAAACCACCAATACCAACATGTGTGTGTGCGTGAGTTTCATGTGTGTGTCTGAAGTGGGTCAGAAATGATTGAGAATCCCAATCTGGCATCCTTGGAAAATGAAATGAAATGAAAAGAAAGAAAGAAAGAAAGAAAGAAAGAAAGAAAGAAAGAAAGAAAGAAAGAAAGAAAGAAAGAAAGAAAGAAAGAAAGAAAGAAAATTATGTAATAAAAGGACATAAAGGTAGACAGACAAACAGATTGATATATAGACAGATAGATAGATAGATAGATAGATAGATAGATAGATAGATAGATAGATAGATAGATAGATAGGTAGGTAGGTAGGTAGGTAGGTAGGTAGGTAGGTAGGTAGGTAGGTAGGTAGGTAGGTAGGTAGGTAGGTAGGTAGGTAGGTAGGTAGGTAGGTAGGTAGGTAGGTAGGTAGGTAGGTAGGTAGGTAGGTAGGTAGGTAGGTAGGTAGGTAGGTAGGTAGGTAGGTAGGTAGGTAGGTAGGTAGGTAGGTAGGTAGATAGATAGATAGATAGATAGATAGATAGATAGATAGATAGATAGATAGATAGATAGATAGACGGATGGTCAGAAGGATAGATAGATAGATAGATAGATAGATAGATAGATAGATAGATAGATAGATAGATAGATAGATAGATAGATAGATAGATAGATAGATAGATAGATAGATAGATAGATAGATAGATAGATAGATAGATAGATAGATAGATAGATAGATAGATAGACGGATGGTCAGAAGGATGGATGGATAGATAGATAGATAGATAGATAGATAGATAGATAGATAGATAGATAGATAGATAGATAGATAGATAGATAGATAGATAGATAGATAGATAGATAGATAGATAGATAGATAGATAGATAGATAGATAGATAGATAGATAGATAGATAGATAGATAGATAGATAGATAGATAGATAGATAGATAGATAGATAGATAGATAGATAGATAGATAGATAGATAGATAGATAGATAGATAGATAGATAGATAGATAGATAGATAGATAGATTAGATAGATAGATAGATAGATAGATAGATAGATAGATAGATAGATAGATAGATAGATAGATAGATAGATAGATAGATAGATAGATAGATAGATAGATAGATAGATAGATAGATAGATAGATAGATAGATAGATAGATAGATAGATAGATAGATAGATAGATAGATAGATAGATAGATAGATAGATAGATAGATAGATAGATAGATAGATAGATAGATAGATAGATAGATAGATAGATAGATAGATAGATAGATAGATAGATAACCCACCAATACCAACATATGTGTGTGAGTGTACGTGTGTTTTAGGTGTGTATGTGTCTTAAGCGGGTCAGGGGTGATTGAGAAACCCAATCTGGCAGCCTTGGGGATTCTATCAATAACTTCAGCTCTTGCTTGTTCAGCTGTTGTGGTTCGCTGTGAGTACATGTCAATAAACAAGCTAATCTTCCATTTAAAGACACACACACAACAGCAAAAACACAAACTCCAGGATTTGGGAAACAGTTGCAAAGGTTGAGCTTTTTCTCAGACAATCACTGTCTCTTTGCGGCACTCACATGTTGAAGGGTCGAAAGGTCACTGGCAAGTAAATAAAAGGTCATTAGGAAGTACACACACACAAACACAGACACTAGCCTCTTTGTTTTGTTGTTGAGGATTTTTTCCATCTCTGCGGTCTAGTGTTATGGGAATGCAGCATGAAAAATGATCAAAGGAGTAGAGTGAAACTTATATTTAATGCAGTAATCACTGAGGTCATTGAGAGATTTGAGTCTGTTTTGTGACTTAATAAATAAAATGATGCGTAATCTAATATGTAATAATCTTTAATCTCTCGTGTCACGTGTTGCCTTTAGATATCGGAATCGTTTGTTTTCATTAAAGTCAGTTCCAAAAACAGTTGTGGTGTTATTATAATTATAATTAACAACAATAATAGATACATTAAAGTGAATCTAAAAAAAAAACAAGCTGATTAACACAGATAAATAAAGAACCTTTCGTACTTTGAATCTCCTGGGTTTTTTAGTAATGGGTTTGAGTAATATATATATCAGTGCTGTCAATCGATAAAAAAAATGTACTAATTAATCGCACTTTTTTGAAAATTAATCGCGATTATTAATCAAAATTTGATTGTTTATTAGAATTTTTGTTTAACTTGTAACACAGATTTCTTCATGTAAACAACACACCCACAATAAACCGTCAAGATCCTGGCTTGGCAGCCATATTTATTACAGAAATTAAAACACAGGCATGTGTTTTAGTGCCATTTAAATTTCAAAACAGTCAATGACAATAAACAAAAAAAGGATTTCCATGTTGGATTCTAAGTGGACTGCAAAAAATGCCAAAATACAGGCGTTGCAGAGATGGAAAAGGGAAAATTATAAGTGAAGTTTATTAATAAACTAATTTCGAGAGGATCACGTGCTTATGATTTATCACAGCCGGTCTCGTATTAAGCTAATCAGTATCATCCAATCATATGAGCCATAGGCTACTATAAATAACCACAGTTTTCAGTCCACCTTATCTTCGTTTGGAAGAAACCCCCCTTCCTCCCCATTCTCCTCCTTCACCTTAGATCGGGCGGCACGGAGGCCCAGTGGTTAGCACTGTTAGCCCCACAGCAAGAACACTGCCAACCCTGGTCCTGCCAGGTCAGTAGGTGTTTCTGTGAGGAGTTTGTATGTTCTCCCCGTGTCCGCATGGGTTTTCCCCGGGTTCTCCGGTTTCCTCCCACCATCCAAAAAATATACATCATGCATAACAATGAAACATTTGTCTAGCCCCCTTGCTTTTTCCTCACGGGTTCCCTTAGCTACTGCAGACGGGGAGTTCTGAGATCCACCGAGCTCAGGCTCCCCTCTCGCTCTGCAAACGGGAGGAAGCCCCGGGCTCGAGGATCCCTTGAGCTCGGGGCTCTCTCCCGGGACAGCATGCCAAACAAGCTATTGATGAATCATCAGCTAAGTGTGAACTCTTGAATAACAATAAAGTATTGAATACAAACAGTTGTATCAGTGGCGCAATTCCTGGAGGGGACAGGGGGGACATGTCCCCCTCACTTTTTTTTAGATGTTAGCACAGGCCCGGATTGGCTAATTGGGATGACCGGGAGAATTCCCGGTGGGCCGGTCCGTTTTTTGGCCGCGAGGGCCAGTGTTCCTAGCTGCTCGCACTCTCAGCAAATAAAATTGAAATTTAGGCTTTTCTGCACACTATTACTCAACATTGCTGCACATATCACCAACATTCCACAACTACAGTATCACCATCGCTCAGATTTGGTCCCCCCCACCTCTCAGACCAGAATTGCACCCTTGAGTTGAAAACATTAATTATAAGGTAGAAACAATTTATTCCTCCTTTACATTCAGCCAGTTGCTAAGACAGTCTGTTGACATTATCGGGGGACAATGTGGCCCTTTTCTTTTGAATGATGTGAGCTTAGAGTGCAACGCATTTTCATGGCAATTTGAAACTTTTTGATTCAGTGGCTACGGACAACGACGTTTAGGCAGGTTAGTTGCTAAGAAGTGCGTGCGCGCACACACAGACACAAACACACCAGCCTGATCTCACGAGAAAACGTAACGATTCTGTGCTCAATAGAAGTGTTCATCTTAGATTTAAAGGAACAAGTCGAGGAGAATATAATCTTTGTTTTGTTCTGCAAATAATTACATGCGTTTACTCGATATTTAACATTCAAATGTGGTCGTTTAGAGCTTATAAATAATGATCATAACTCAGCCTGATCTCACGAGAAAACGTAAGTATTTTACGTTTTGACAGTTTAGTGGCTAATTCGTACGAATTCGTACGAGTTCAGTCGTACGAAATGGTACGATTTTAAAAAGGAGGCGTGGCACCTAACCCCGCCCCTAAACCCAACCGTCATTGGAGGATGAGCAAATAGTACTAAATTGTACGAATTAGATCGTACGAATTCGTACGAATTAGCCACTAAAAAAAGTTACGAATTGCTGTGAGATTGTGTTTAACACACACACACACACAACCCGCGCAGGACACGCATGATCGCATTCATCAAATTTGCTTAAACTAAGCGTTCTTAAGTATGGCTATATTTCACAAGGATTCTGACACAACAACGCGAAGCATACGCTTTACAAAAGTTTCGTTTAAGGGGGAAAAACATCAAACTTAATGAAACATTGGAGGGCGCATGCTAAAATACAGAGGAATGCGCTGTCTTTTGACAGCTCGCGACTTCATCTGGCACTTTCTGAGTACATTTACATGGACACCTATACTCCGATTTTAATATGATTAAGATAATACTCTTATTAAGAGTCTACCATGTAAGCAGCGGTTTTTGATTACCTTAAAGGACCACCGAGTCATGAAATGCGGAGGTTTTTATTTCCGTTCGCCATGCGGTAGCAAATTCCATTAAAACAAAAGTATGTTTACGTTGTCTGCAATGAGATACAAGTCAACTTTCTTACAGTACCTTCTTTTTTATTAGTGTTTTTAATACTGTCACAATTTTAGGGTATTTTCTTCTGAAGTTTTTTTGTAGTTATGCAACACAATCTCACGGCAATTCGTAACTTTTTTAATTTAGTGGCTAATTCGTATGAATTCGTACGATCTAATTCGTACATTTTCGTACGATTTGCTCATCCCCCAATGATGGTTGGGTTTAGGGGTGGGGTTAGGTGCCACGCCTCCTTTTTAAAATCGTATAATTTCGTAAGAAAGAACTCGTACAAATTCGTACGAATTAGCCACTAAACTGTCAAAACGTAAAATACTTACGTTTTCTCGTGAGATCAGGCTGAGTTATGATCATTATTTATAAGCTCTAAACGACCACATTTGAATGTTAAATATCGAGTAAACGCATGTAATTATTTGCAGAACAAAACAAAGATTATATTCTCCTCGACCTGTTCCTTTAAATCTAAGATAAACGCTTCTATTGAGCACAGAATCCAGGCCGCAGACTAAATAAAAGCGCTGGTCTTAATCTGGTTAATGCTCTTCGGTCGTCTGGATCCTGCACTCGTCCTGCTCACAGCGTCAGGAAATGAAGCGAGTCAAAGGTGCAGAAAGAGTAAACAGGCCTGTGTTGAAGTTTGCGAGGCTTTGAAGTGGAGCTGGAGGAGGCGTGCTGGCTTTCGGATGCTGTGTTTGTGCAGAGGGGGGGAGAGATTGAGTGTTTGAAGTTATGTGACTTAATCCGATGTTTATCAAAAACACACCAGCTCCATTCTCAGAACCGGGAGCATGAAGAGCCGATGAGAAAAAAATAAATAAAAAACACAATGCAAAATCTATTCATGTGTAGTCATGCGAATATTCATATGGATGGATCTCACAAGAACATATCTTCATCTTATTTTTGCATACAGTTATTTTTGATTGTCATTTATATATATATATATATATATATATATATATATATATATATATATATATATATATATATATATATATATATATATATATATATATATATATTATTTTCTTTTTCTTTTAGAGCCAGATAAAATTTGATGGAAAAAAGTGGATTTATGCAGAATGATTTAGGAAGCATCATAACAAACAACATATATATTTAAACATATATTAAAAATGCATATATTTATATATTTATTTATTATTTATACAATTTTTATTTATTAAACAATTTATTATTTATTATTATTTTTTTATTATTATTTTATAATTTTTTATACAGTTTATTTTAGTTACAATTTATAAATTGTATTTATTTTTTATACAATTTTATCTATTTATTTATTTATTTATTTATTTATTTATTTATTTACCTAACAGATACCAATACCTATCGTCACACAGAATCCGAAGCTATTGCTAGAAGCTTTGAGCTATTTCTGCACAAAATTTTGCTGTGGATTTATGCTGAGTGACTTCTGGAGTATTATAATTAAAAACCTAAAACATGACATAAAATAATAAATTTTTAACATTTATTTATTTATTTATTTATTTATTTATCTATTTATTTATTCAAGGTTTACAATGCAAAAGCGATTTGATCCACTTGTTTGGTAAACAAAGCAAGTCTCTCATACAATACATCTAAAAGCCAAGAAATATTACAAACTGGATTGTAACTGTAGACATTTACATATTATATATAATATAATACATATATGTGCACCGTTACATAAATAAATAGACTCAGTGATGTCCTAAAAAGTCTGCAGAAATATATATAGCACAATCGCCTCACAGCAAGAAGGTCGCTGGTTCCAGCCCCTGCTGAGTCAGTTGGCATTTATGTGTGGAGTTTGCATGTTCTCCCCGTGTTTGCGTGGGTTTCCTCCAGGTGCTCCGGTCTCCCCCACAGTCCAAAGACATGCGGTATAGGTGAATTGAATAAGCTAAATTGGCTGTAATTTATGTGAGTGTGTGCAAGTGTGTGGGTGTTTCCCATTGATGGGTTGCGGCTAGAAGGGCATCCGCTGCATAAAACATGTGCTGGATAAGTTGGTGGTTCATTACGCTGTGGCGACCCCAGATTAATAAAGGAACTAAGCCAAAAAGAAAATGAAAGAATGAAGTTTGAACTGATCTCTGAACTTTATTAATCAACTGTTATCTGTTGCCAACCTTCTACAGCCTGACAATAAATGACTGACTGACTGACCGACTGACTGACTGACTGAATAAACAATATAATATATCTAAAAGCCAAAAAATATTACTTTACAAACTGTATTGTAATTACACATATTTACATATTATCTAATTATGTTACTGAAATTAATTTAAAAACTGCATAAATATATATTTGTGCACATTTAAATAAATAAATAGACTCAATGATGTCCTAAAAAGTCTGCGAATTTGTGAAATCTGTGAATTTTTGCACCCTCAGAATCCGATACCTGATAATACTTTCGATTTGGAGGCCAATATACAATATATAAGCCTATATATATATGTATATATACACATACATTTTTTTGTTTACATTTTCTGCATGATTGCAAAAACAAAAGGCAAACACATATATTGAACTATTGATTTTGTTTTAAAACCTTATTATTTAAAACCTGAACTTTATTAATCAACTATTCTTATCTATGGCCAACCTTCTTTTATATAAATAAAATCTACAACCTGACAATAAATGACTGACTGACTGACTAACTAACTAGCTAGCTAACAAACTAACTAACTAACTAACTAACTAACTAACTAACTAAATAAATAAATAAATAAATAAATAAATAAATAAATAAATAAATAAATAAATAAACAGCGTTTCTGTGTGGAGTTTGCATGTTCTCCCTGCGTTCGTGTGGGTTTCCTCCGAGTGCTCTGGTTTCCCCCACAGTCCAAAGACATGCAGTACAGCTAAATTAGGTAGGCTAAATTGTCCGTAATGTGTGTATGTGCCACCCAATGATGGGTGGAAGGGCATCCGCTGCGTAAAACAAATGCTGGATGAGTTGGTGGTTCATTCCGCTGTGGCGACCCCGTATTGATAAAGGCACTAAGCTGAAAAGAAAATGAATGAATGAACTTTAACCAAAATCAAAATAACCTTTATAAATACAAAAAAATCTGAACAGCAAGCATCTGAAGTGGTTCAACCAATGAAAATAATACATAATTTATCGGCTTAAAGATATTGGCCTAACTTTGTTGTTGGATCGATAACGATAATGTTAAAATTAGCATTTATCGGCCTATATCGGTATATAGCTGCCGATATATCGTGGATCCCTAATGTTTCAACTGCTGTTTAACAAAGAATATATTTTTCAAAACATTTAACAATAACAATAATTTTAACAACTAATTTCGAATAAATCTTTTATTATATAGGCAACACGGTGGCTCAGTTCGAGTCCCGGCTGGGTCAGTTTGCATGTTCTCCTCGTGCTGGTGTGGGTTTCCTCCGGGTGCTCCGGTTTGCCCCACAATCCAAACACATGCGATATAGGTGAATTGGGTAAACTAAATTGGCCGTAGTGTCTGTGAGCGTGTATGGGTGTTTCCCAGTACTGGGTTGCAGCTGGAAGGGCATCCGCTGTGTAAAACATATGCCGGATAAGTTGGCGGTTCATTCCAATGTGGCGACCCCTGATAAATAAGTGACTAAGCCGAAGGAAAATGAATGAATGAATGTTTATTTAGGCGACGTGGTGGCGAAAAATAGAGAATATTTCTCTTCTCTTATTTATTTATTTTTGAGGTCAGACGTAACTAAGATGCACACGACACGATGGGAGATTGAGGAAGTGAAAATAAAACAGGATTTCAGTTTGATATATGGGAACTAACACATTGCTCATTGAGGATGTCTCTCTCTGTTCCATATTTAGATCTTTCCTTTAGCTTAATTCACGAAAACCGTACTCAAATCCATATTTTGAAGTGTTTGTAGCATGAGTAATTGAAAAGTCCAATACATGAAGTATCGGATGTCATCTTGAACAGAATGAATGAGGTAGATAACGGTCGATTAACTAAACAGTAAATATCTTTGAATGTAGATATTTACAGTCATGCTTTATCTTAAGAGACAATTACTGCAATTAACAAACCACTGACTTAAGACTTTTAAGCTCAATGAACAACTAATTTGCTGCCTATTAATAATTAGTGAGATAGTAGTAGTGTTTAGATATTGGGAGGATTCATTCATTCATTTGTCTTCATATGTTTTACCGAGCGGATGCCCTTCGAGCAGCAACCCAGTATTGGGAAACACCCATGCACACCCATTCACACACACAATTATACACTACGGCCAATTTAGTTCATCAATTCATCTATAGCCCATGTGTTTGGACTTGTGGGAGAATCCGAAGCACCCAGAGCAAACTCACACCAACACGGGGAGAACATGCAAACTCCACACAGAAATGTTGTGGCACCAGTGTCAAATGCTGTGAGGCACCAGTGCTAACCACTGAGCCACTGTGCTGTAAGCAAAATAATAAAGTAGAAGAAAACAAATGTAATATTGGAGAAATATGGTAAGAAAAGATCTCAGAAACGCACCACTATTGTAAACATTAGCCTAATTATGTCTGGTTTGACTAAAGTAAACACATACCCATCTCATTTTTTATTGTGTGTGTGCATGTGTGTGTTTTCAGGCACCCAAATGCCATTACCATATCAATGAATGGCCAGATGTTTTATTTTGTTTGTTTTGTTTTTGTACAGCTGTCATAGAAACAGCCCTTAAGGCATTTGGATGAGTGAGAGTTGGTAAAAGTGAAGTAGGTACTTCTCTTGTTTTTTCCCCTTGGTTCATTTCATTTCCCTCTTTTCTTTTTAATTTGCTTAACTATCTTCCCTAAAGACAACGAGTGTGAAATCTGATTTAGCAGACATTTAGCAGACCGTTACATTTCTGTACATGGAAACAACAGCTTATTTCAGACTTTCATGTCATGCCTTTAAAGGAACAGTTCACCCAAAACTCATCATTTACTCTCCCTTTACCTTTTACAAACCATTTTGAGTTTCTTTCTCCTGTTGAGTATAGTATAGTATAGTATAGTATAGTATAGTATAGTATAGTATAGTATAGTATAGTATAGTATAGTATAGTATAGTATAGTATAGCAAAGTGTTGTATAGTATAGTATAGTATAGTATAGTATAGTATAGTATAGTATAGTATAGTATAGTATAGTATAGTATAGTATAGTATAGTACAGGACAGTACAGTACAGTACAGTACAGTGTAGTATAGTATAGTATAGTATAGTATAGTATAGTATAGTATAGTATAGTATAGTATAGTATAGTATAGTATAGTATAGTATAGTATAGTATAGCAAAGTGTTGTATAGTATAGTATAGTATAGTATAGTATAGTATAGTATAGTATAGTATAGTATAGTATAGTATAGTA